>NC_084733.1:70383526-70461026 GCF_033978785.1 Entelurus aequoreus | reverse complement strand
AATAACTGCTTATTCTATTTTAACAGAAGTGGTGTGTTCCTCATAATTTTGACAACATAATAGGATGGGAAATTAAACAATATGTTACTGCATACGTCAGCAGCCAAATTACGTACAAATTATGTACTTTTGTACCTTGTTTGCTTTACTACTAAAAGAGAAGTTGTCTAGTATGTTCACTATCTTATTTAATTAAAAAAATGTTATTTGATTACAATAAGAAATGTGTGATTAATGTATCATAAGATGTTTTTGTTCAAATAAAGCCAATAATGCCATTTTTTGTGGTCCCCTTTATTTAGAAAAGTATCAAAACCCTTTTTGGAAATGGTAATACATTTGGGACAACCCCAGCATGGATATGTATTTCAGTTGTTGCAGTCTCTCCAAAAAAGCTTCAGTTGTTGTCCTTTAGAAATGGATAATAAGGCAATTGATGAAATCTAAGGCGGTTTGGCAACGTGGCATAATTAGGTTGCGTGCCAGTTTTCCCTGGAGTCCAAACCTTGCTCAAAGCCTTCCTCATCAGCAGCCCAGAGACTAAACACCTACTTTATCTGTTCCCCCATGGCTGTCCATCCACGGGGACTCCGCGGGTGCCCTCGAACGCTCTGCCAGTACGGTTTTTCCCGCCTCAGGCTGCAATGGGTTGAAACTTCAGATGGCAGATGGCAGCATAGGGATGGAAGAACTACTCGATCTTTTAAGGTGGAATTGCCAAGCAAGAAGTGGAACATCGTATCCTAGAGGCACGCCTGCCTCTGCCAAGATTAAAGCATGAAATATATGTATGAAGACGCCACAAATGTCTTCATTTCAAAGAATGTGGAGGCATGCTGTAGGGTTTGTTTTAATGTTTTAATGAGCAAATCCGTCCCTGCTTGTTCACATGCTGTGGTTTACACATAGGACAGCTGAAGATATCAGAGTGAAGCCAGTCATCTTACTTGATGTGATTAGTACAAAGAACGACGTCTTTAAAGACCGTCTTTTCCCGGATGCTTTGTGTACGCACTCGTGGACGAGCGCGCCTCTGAACAACCTCCGCCAGTCAACAGCAAGAAGTGATCGGGCACTTTCTAATGCCACCGGGCCCATCTGAGAGAAGGACCCTTTTCATTCGACATACTTAGCCGCTCGTCGCCTCGCCATAATGGGCGCTCTGAACGAGCTTTGAGGCAATAGCCAATTAAAAGCCTTGAAGGGGATGCCTCGGGGCCCCGCATGAAAGGCTTCAGGTGTGAAATGCTTGTTTTTCAAGAGTGCTGCAAATGTTGGCCGCTTTCAAGTTTGCTGTTGCCCTGCTGGCGTCCCCTCCTAGCCCACCCCTGCAGCCCTTCTCATGTGGAGGAGTGTAGAGGCCAGAGGTGATGGGCAAGAGAAAACCACTCAAGTTCAATTTTCTATTCAGCGCTCCAGACCTGGACACTCTAATGTTTTTTACCGCTGCTTCATAACGACCAGCGGAGTTTTAGATGATGCGGACAATAGCTTTTTAGCGCACAATGGAGAGAGAAGGAGAAGCTGGAGGGCAGACAAGGGGGTGGAAATGGATGAGACACAAAGTCTGCATATGAGTCCAGACTTTGGCGGTTGAGTGATGGCGGGGTTGCCTGGGATGAGGCTTAAAAGGAGACGGATTGTTTGCTAATTATGGTTATTTCTGACCAGAACATGGCAGGTTCGATGGCTACTATAATCAGTTATTGTAGTCGACGGGAAATGCAAGTTTGAGAGAAGCTTCTGTTTTTGGAAATTAAAGGCCTACTGAAATGACATTTTTTTATTTAAACGGGAATAGCAGATCCATTCTATGTGTCATACTTGATCATTTCGCGATATTGCCATATTTTTGCTGAAAGGATTTAGTAGAGAACAACGACGATAAAGTTTGCAACTTTTTGTCGCTGATGAAATAAAGCCTTGCTTATACCGGAAGTAGCGTGACGTCACAGGGGATAAGGCTGCTCACATTTCCCTATTGTTTACAATGCAGCGAGAGAGATTTGGACCGAGAAAGCGACGATTACCCCATTAATTTGAGCGAGGATGAAAGATTCGTGGATGAGGAATGTGAGAGTGAAGGACTAGAGTGCAGTGCAGGACGTATCTTTTTTCGCTCTGACCGTAACTTAGGTACAAGGGTTCATTGGATTCCACACTTTCTCCTTTTTCTATTGTGGATCACGGATTTGTATTTTAAACCACCTCGGATACTATATCCTCTTGAAAATGAGAGTCGAGAACGCGAAATGGACATTCACAGTGACTTTTATCTCCACGACAATACATCGGTGAAGCTCTTTAGCTACGGAGCTAACGTGATAGCATCGGGCTCAAAAGCAGATAGAAACAAAATAAATAAACCCCTGACTGAAAGGATAGACAGAAGATCAACAATACTATTAAACCGTGGACATGTAAATACATGGTTAATAATTTCCAGCTTGGCGAAGCTTAACAATGCTGTTGCTAACGACGCCATTGAAGCTAACTTAGCTACAGAGCGGCGGCGGCGGCGGGCGTTGTAGCTTTCGACGACACCCCGGCCGCCATCAGAGTCGGCAAGAAACATATATTTCCCCAAAGTTACGTACGTGACATGCACATAGCGAAACGCACGTACGGGCAAGCGATCAAATGTTTGGAAGCCAAAACTGTGCTCACGGTAGCGCGTCTGCTATCCATCTCAAAGTCCTCCTGGTTGTGTTGCTGTAGTCCGCCGCTAATACACCGATCGCACCTACAGCTTTCTTCTTTGCAGTCTCCATTGTTCATTAAACAAATTGCAAAAGATTCACCAACACAGATGTCCAGAATACTGTGGAATTTTTCGATGAAAACAGAGCTTTTTGTATGGTGACACATTGGGTACCAATACTTCTGTTGCCGCCGTGACGTCACGCGCATACGTCATCATACATAGACGTTTTCAACCGGAAGTGTGGCAGGAAATTTAAAATTGCACTTTATAAGTTAACCCGGCCGTATTGGCATGTGTTGCAATGTTAAGATTTCATCATTGATATATAAACTATCAGACTGCGTGGTCGGTAGTAGTGGGTTTCAGTAGGCCTTTAATCATCATAATAACTTGTGCAAGTTAGGGAGCATTTTATTTATTATAACATGTTTGCCTATCTTAAACTTGTACATGTTTATGTATAGGCACTAACCTATATTCTTGGATTTACATGACGTTGTGCCCGGCTAACGTCCGGCTTATTAAATATGCGTGGTGGTCAAGCCAGCGTCTGTTCTCAATGGGTACGAGGCACCATTTGCCTTTCTTGAAGAAAAATGATCTATGCTTGCGTTGTTTTCGGCTTTAGGAACGGTTCAAATCGTGATAAGGATAGTTTCTTCAGAGTTCCTTGAGAGGTAATCAAGAAGGGCGGAAGAAGTCAAGATTTTACGAAAGGCGATGAGAAAAGTGGCACACTCTCCAGTTTAACTTATGTAACAGAGTCAAAGAACACAAGTTTGCTAAATGTTTGACATATTTTTGATATACTTTACTCGTTTAGTATTTCCCATTGAACTATAATCTTAATATTGTGTGTATTTTGTTTTTTTACAAACAGAAAACAAAGTCAGGGCCAATGATATTTTGTCCCTTCTTGTTTATTTTGTACACAAACGTGTAGTACATATGACAACAGGACAAAAATGAACTACGGTGATGATTCAGTAATTGTTAGTTTGTCAAATGAATATGCAGGTGTCAGCTGTCGTGTTCTCGTCGTCACAGTGTTTGTTTGTTTTACATGGACATGTGCTCGCAAGATTCGAAGTTAAATGATGAAATGCAACATAACCCGAGCAAAACCAGTGCATATTTGTCTTGATACAAATTTCCTTGACCATCCACACAAATGCTTTTTCATGTTTTCATCAGTTTTGTCGTGTAGCATGACGTCTGGACAGGATAGTTTGATATGTCTGGCAACTCCACTGACAGATAATCCTTATCACCCGACAAATCTGTTTTAGATTAAGGATATATTTATTCCTTTGCAAAGTTAAATGTTTTGCTCGTATCTGGTTTTTGCATGACGATCTCCACCCCTTGTGTACTTAGATCGTTTGCCCACTGTTTGCTGCACAACAGCCAACTTGACTTGGTTCACCACCATTTGTTTTTTAACTTCCGTGAAGAAGTCGTGTGACAGAATACAAGCAGTAGAAGCATTAAACCTCAAAAGTCAAACATACAATTTATAATGTTTCATTTTGTGACAAATATGCATCCAAAGTTGTTTCAATCAGCCAACCAATCAGATTGTGCGTGCCTACTGCCACTTATTTAATGGGTAACTTTGAGAGAATAATCTATTTAATGTTGCATTCAAATTTTTTAAGATGCTTTTTGATGACTTTGATGACAAAATTACATTTGATCAAGGGCGTTCAAAAGGCGTACGAAAAAGGGTTGTACAAACTTTTTCCACTGAGGGCGATATTCAGAAAAAATGAAGGATACTAAGGGTCAGCTTGATACCTTTTGTACATTAAAGATGATACAAGCAAACCAATGTATGCTAAACTAGGTGGGCTAAGCATCCACATTAGCTTTGTATTATAGGTGACAAAGGAAGTTAGTGTTATATTGAATGACTAGGGCTGTCAAAATAAATTAACCCATGCGATTAATCTCAAAATATTGCATTAATAATTTATAAACACGGATAAATCCCATTTTATTGTGTCTGCACATGCTCCTTTGCCTTCTAACCTAGTCTGAAAATAAAATTGCATTTGTGTTCAAATATGTACATTATTAATTATGTTGTTAAACATTTCAATTGTTAATTGAAATATTTAAGGTAATTGAAATTACGCGCACAAGTAATACAACTAGTAATACAGAATGGAATTCAAAAGTGTGATTAATATGATTTTAAAAAATAAATAATCGTTTGACAGAACTACTAACATATCTCTTTAATAATGAATAAAAAAATTTAAAACAAATTTAATTTATTTTTAATTTTTTAATTTTATTTTTTTTTGTGATTAAAAAATACAATCATGCGTGCTTACGGACTGTATCCCTGTAGACTGTATTGATCTATATTGATATAAAATGTAGGAACCAGAAATATTAATAACAGAAAGAAACAACCCTTTTGTGGGAATGAGTGTGAATGAGTGTAAATGGGAGAGGGAGTTTTTTTGGGTTAGTGCACTAATTGTAAGTGTATCTTGTGTTTTTTATGTTGATTTAATAAAAAAATAAAAAATAAATTGTATTTATTTTTTATTTTTTTAAATTTCTTGTGCGGCCCGGTACCGGTCCGTGGATCGATTGCCCGGTGGTTGGGGACCAATGATGTAGACCACAAGGAAGTGTTTTAAATGTAGAAGAAAAATCATAAATGTGACCCCTTTTAAACGTTTTATAATGGCAACAGTTTGACACTAGAATTATATATTTTTTTTAAATCCAAACTTGGCCAGTGTCCTGTAACACATTGTGTTCGAGCTAAGAGGTTCCATAGTAATTCCTTCCACAGAAAAAAACAGAGCGCTGCAGCCCATGTATATTAATCTTCTTAGCATCATACATCATCATAGTGTCAGGTGAGCAGACAAATGAACGGCTGCCTGTTTATCGGAGTTAGGCAATGTGTTTTACCTATAGCCATCGCTCAGGGCACATTTCGCCACGAATAAATTGCTTAGGAGTTATTGCAATGAAGTTAAAGGACTCTCGCCTCCACCATCGCTGGCCACTCCTGCATTACTCTCTTTTTATCTGTCCAGATTGGAGGAGCCTTTCCATAAGATGAATAGAGGAGACATCAAAATAAATGGAGTCCATTAAAAGCAGCAATGCATCAACTGTTTGATCAAGTGATTAATAAACAGCCCGGGATTGTGATTGATTAAAGCGTTTAATCAAAGTGCTAAAGACGCCTTATTGCCAGTAGTGCATAAATAACCTGTAGGGTTTAAAATATATAAAACACATAATGGACCACATAAAATATAATCATCGGTTTGCCTGTCAAAAGTTTAAAATCCAAAAAGAGTTACTGTTTTTTCGCTATATGACGTCACCTATCTTGCATAATCCTAGTGATGCAAAATTCTGTTTAAGTCAGAACGAATAAAACAGAGATTGTTCGTTTGTGTTTGAAACGGGCTGCACTTTTGTGAATTTCATCCCATCATTCACAATCCTTAAGACATGAACAAGTTTTTCCTTTTTTTTTAATTCTGACTTGCAATATAGTCACAGAAGAGGTGTCTAACTATGCAGCTAATGGGAGTACACTATTCCGCACATAAAGCCCTCTAAAAAAAAAATCCAAAAGCTGCCAACAATACTCAACTTACATCTTTTGACCTGAATATTAACCAAGTATTAGCGATATATTGTTATTATAAGCGATAATGCAGGCAAACTATGCACATTGTGATACAAAACAACAACTGGAAATTAACACGTCAGTAATTGGAATGAAGTGGTAGAGGGGTAGGATACGTGTGGCTTCTTCCTATTCCTTTTCGAACATGTTGTAAAGAGAAATTTATAATGTATCACTTGTAATTGAATACATATTCAAAATAAATTCCAACAAAACCAAACTATTAGCCGCGCCATGATCTTAGAGAGCAAACTAGCTTATGCTGTTAACGTATTGAGCCAATGAGCTGATAAAAGTAAATTTTAGATTATAAATCAGGCCTCTCACCTGGATAGTAGAAGGAAGTGACCAAAAAACGAGTAGTTGGTCAACTTTGACATCCAACTTAGACCCGAAGATAGTTAGGAGGATGCAAAAAGATGCTCGTTTGCAACATCTTTTTTCAACCCATCATGTGAATTAGGAATCATTCTTATAAACGGGGAGTTATAAACATCCCATCAGTTGGCTTCCTAGTGAGAGCAGACATTGTACTAGGCCGGGGCTATATATCGGTTTTATCGATATATTCAATTTTTTTGTTGCTGACTACCGTATTTTTCGGATTATAAATCGCTCCGGAGTATAAATCGCACCGGCCGAAAGTGCATAATAAAGAAGGAAAAAATCATATATAAGTCGCACTAGAGTATAAGTCGCAATTTTGGGGGAATTTTTTCGCCAGTCCCTTACAAGTTTCTCGCTTACTCCAAACTTTCTTTCTGCTGCTCGATTGCCGTTTTCTGCTGCATATTTCACTACTTCCAGCTTGTAAACTGCAGTATATGATTTCCTTTTCGGTGCCATTTTTGTTCAGCCCATCTCAGTTTTTATAAGTTACCGCCAATGTTGAAATGATCAATTTTCATAGGTACGGAAGTAGTAGCAGGTAGCATCTTTTTTATCACAATGCACTTCTGCCATGATCCGCCTCCGCCAAATTTTTATTGGTTGACGTGTGTGTGTGACGATTGCTGATATATGTCTAGTCTCTTATGTGAAAGAGATAAATAATATTATTTGATATTTTACGGTAATATGTTAATAATTTCACACATAAGTCGCTCCAGAGTATAAATCGCATCCCTGGCCAAACTATTAAAAAAAAAGGGATTTATAATCCGAAAAATACGGTATTTAAAAAAATATATTTTTAATTTTCCTCTTGCTCCGGCATACTTTTTGCCTCTCAGGAGCTTTCTTAGCTTGCGCCGTCCCATTACTTCCTTAGCGGCACACATAGCAAAACATGGCTAATGTTAACGAGAGCGAGACGTTTGTTCTCAAGAAAAGAAAAGTGTTATCAGTACTTTGGTTTTGCGGCAACAGACATGGAACAAATGGCTGCACGTTTATTTTAAAAAGATAGCAGCACAACAAACTTGTTCCAGCATCTGAAACCGAAGCCTCCAGCTGAGTGCGAGAAATACAGCTCTTTACGAGGTGAACTAGACGCAACAACAAACAAATCACCTTATTGTGGTGGAATCATTTACAGCATGCTACGTATGATGAGAAAGAAGCACAATGTGTAGAGCGATCACCAAAGCAGCCGCTCTGCACACCGCCAAGATGTGTGAACGAAAAAGGCTCAGTTTACTTGATCCACTTACTAAAGCAAACCATAGTTCTCTCAATGTTTTACTTCATTATTTATTTGGACACAACGTATAATACTACACTTTTATTTACAGAAGTATGTTATTCAAAAGTTTGCACTTTATTGATCTCAATGTTGAGATTGTTTATTTGCATGCAAAATGTGCAATGCTACAGTTTTGTTAACATAATAATTATATTCAAGCAGAAGCATTGCTTTGCAAGGAAAGCTCTTAATTAATTTCTTAATGTATATTGTGTCTAAAAAGAACAACATTATACAAAGTACAATTTTGCTAAGAGTAAGAGGCGCAGTGTATGTAGTATAATTTCAAACTGCTAGTTTTTGGTTAAATAAAATAACTTGTTTTGAATTATCTCTGTCATTTGCATTTAATGGTTTTATTTAAAAAGTAGGGAAACAAATCAAAAATTAAATTTTTTGTGAAAAAAAAATATATATATATTTTTAGGTCATATCGCCCAGGTCTACATTGTTCAGTAAAGTCATTGTTTTATAATGTTTGTAGTTTGCATACCTTGTTTAGCACTTAACAAAACTGCTACATGCTGCTTAGTGTTTCATTCAAGCTGCATCTGTTTAGCACACAGCTTCTAAAACTTGTAGCTCATCCTCCATATATTCAGGCAAACAAATAAGTTTATGGATCATATTTTGTCCCAAAGTCGTCTTGATGTCTCTCATGAAGTCTGCACGATTAGTAGCAATGTTGTTGTTTAAGGGGAAAGCAAACGTGATGCGTCTGTAAAATTAGTATGCCGCCGTTTGCTTAAAACTGAAAAAGTATTTAAATATTACATGTCATGAATGTGCCTGTTATTACATTACATGTATACTTAGTGTGTATTTTAAATCGTTAATGGATGTTTTTGCATGTTTTTTTAGAGCACTTGATAAGCGGAATAGAGCGACTCCTAGTACCTCCATTATTAGCTGACTTTTGCTACCATTTAAGAATTAGAATACATAAAAAAAGAAAAAGCCTATGTATTCTTGCCTTAGAAAAGGATTGTGGACAATAGACAAAATACCCCCAAAAAGCGCAGTCCCCATTTGATCCTTATCTAACGGAACATAAAGTTATTTATTTGTGGTTGGGTTCATTTTGTGAAGAGGTGTAAAACACACATGTAACGATTAATCGTTCTCACCCACATTGAAGACATCACTGGTTGATCAGCGTCTCCGCCACTAAGCGTGTTTTGATTTACAAGCAGGAGTTGAAGTCACTGTAGCTTTGGAGGCGAAGCCATGCCCTCTAAGTGGTGCACTGAATGAACACTTACCGTATTTCTCGGAGTATAAGTCGCTCCGGAATATAAGTCGCACCGGCCGAAAATGCATAATAAAGAAGGAAAAAAACATACATAAATCGCACTGGAGTATAAGTCGCATTTCTGGGGGAAATTTATTTGATAAAACCCAACACCAAGAATAGACGTTTGAAAGGCAATTTAAAATAAATAAAGAATAGTGAACAAGCTGAATAAGTGTACGTTATATGACGCACAAATAACCAACTGAGAACGTGCCTGGTATGTTAACGTAACACATTATGGTAAGAGTCATTCAAATAACTATAACATATAGAACATGCTATATGTTTACCAAACAATCTGTCACTCCTAATCGCTAAATCCGATGAAATTGTATACGTCTAGTCTCTTACGTGAATGAGCTAAATAATATTATTTGATATTTTACGGTTATGTGTTAATAATTTCACACATAAGTCGCTCCTGTGTATAAGTCGCACCCCCGGCCAAACTATGAAAAAAACTGTGACTTATAGTCCGAAAAATACAGTACTAGGGTCTTCAAAAATGTTTAATAAAGGGGATGTTTGCAAGGTTTACACAGATGCCTAGAGGGCGCTAACTTTCCAATGTATTTTACACAGTATATCCCGCCCTCTTCCGGCTTCTCGTACGTAGTGACGCACATTAGCTCTAGGTGTTGTTAGCTAATAATAGTGATTTGGATAGTTAGTATTAGCAGTCATTCAATGTATATTCCATCATAACAACATGACTGCAAATTGTTTGTTGCTTTTCTTGTCTTGCTTTTTGTATGTGTGCACGCGCTCTGTAAGCGTACGTGTTAACGAGACCGGGTAAATGACCACCGAAAACGACAATCATTTTAGGTAGGTAGGTAGGTCTTTATTGTCATTGCACAAGTACAACGAAACTTTGTTTTCGGCACAAACCCGTTCAAGATTAGACAAACAGTGTACAGGGTTACAGAACAGGAACGCTGGTGGGTCGCCACAAGACGCCCCGTAAAAGATGGAAAAAGGTCATCGCTGGGGGAGGATGAGTAAAAAAAAACAATCTAGACTGGGCTCCTAAGGGGGCCCAGTCTGGAGTGGGAAAAAACCTCCATAGCAAAGCCCATATACATATTACAACATACATCTCAAAACTTACAACAGAGGGGAGGGAGTGGGGGCTACGGTTGCAGGCTGCAGCTCTTCAGGTGCTGCCCTGCCGTCCATCACCCCTAAGGGATTTGCGTCAAGGGCGTTGGATGGGGGGTGGTAAAACAAATTGTATATAAACTTAGTAATTGTGAATGATATACAGTTTTAACAAAAGTTATGTTAAACTACTAATTGTAAGATAAACTAACCAATGGTGTTCTTTGTATTTTGGTGTATTTTGGTTTTGAAAAATGTACCTGTGAGCAAATTGCAAACAGCACCTTTAAGGCTATCAACATTTGTGAATAATTTGAATGTGAGCCAAAGTTAGATGACGCCAAATATAAAAGTAACAATAAAATATAGCGCTAAATCCAACCAATGGTGTTCTTTGTATTTTGGTGTATTTTGGTTTTGAAAAATGTACCTGTGAGCAAATTCCAAACAGCACCTTTAAAGCTATCAACATTTGTGAATAATTTGAATGTGAGCCAAAGTTAGATGACGCCAAATATAAAAGTAACAATAAAATATAGCGCCAAATCCAATTGTGTCGGCCTGTAATTCACTTTTGGCGTGCCACCACGAAAAAAGAATGTATGGGAATGTTATTAAGGGTCTATTCTAGGGGTGCATAATATATATAAGATAATTATGAGGATACATCCGATACAATTAACAATAAAAACTCCAATGAGGAGAGATTGTCTTTAATGTGCTGTAGGTGGGTTAGGGTGAGCCAACCAAGCGCTTCTTTCTGTTCCGTGCTATATACAGATTGTTGAAAACATCCCATGACCTCATTGTAAACAAACATGGCTTCGATAGTGTGTCAGAGGAAGACAGTCCACATGCTATTTGCACCTAATGTTCTGCAAACATTTTGTGAGGAGGAGAAAATAAACAAATATTGCGCTTCAACACATCAAACCATATCAACCACCTGAAACGCCAGCATCACGAGGACGGAGAAGCTTGAGCTGTTGTAGAAGCTGCGATAAGCTAGCTGCAAAGAAAGGTGTGCACAAACAATACTGTTACATCTGAATTCAGTAAATAATAGACTGGCTTTCAGAAAAACAGGAAGTTATCTATATTGGAGTTTGTTTCGGACAAGTTACATTGGCAAACATCACGTTTTTACAAATCAACATGTTTGAAAATGAGTAAGAAGAAGCAACATTTAATGCTGTTCCCTTCCTCCATGTCTCAGCAATCACTGACTTTATGTTCCTTCTATGGCTGTGAATTTTAGGCACCACACAATTCGATTCGATTCTTGGGAGTAATGATTCGATTTAAAAACGATTCTCGATTCAAAATAATACTTTTTTAATAACATTGAGTGCCAGTTCTATGATTAACTACATTCCTCCATAAAATAAACAGCTGTGATAAATTTCTATATTACTTAAGTCAAATGCAATAAAAAAAAAAAGTAGCCCTCAGTTTTGTTTTCTAAAGTAAATATGTACAGTAGATTAAAAAAATAAATACATAAATAAATGATTTTAGATGTTTTTAATTGATTACGAATCGTTACAAATAGTAATCGTGAGTCATTCAAAAATATTTTTTTTGACATCCCTAGTTCTTTTCCTGTTTAAATGTTAAATAATAGATACACTGCAAAACATAGCTGACAAAATATAAGATACAAATAGATTTTAGGAAAAAAATACTTCACTAGTAAAATTATCTGGCCAAGCAGCTTGTTAATTTTAATTGATAAGACATATTGAATCAACATTTCTATTGCTACACTTTTAAGATACGAATACGTTTTATTTTGAAAGCAAACATTATTCAATTCTTAAATTGCAAGTTGAATAATATGTGGGGGAAAACCCATCCATCCATCCATTTTTCTACCGCTTGTCCCTCCTAACATTTTTTAACTAGATTAGACAACATATAACATATATTATACCATATATTCATGCTAAAATTAAGATTGTGCTGTAAAGTCAATGACTAAAAATAAGTAAATAGCTCTAAAAACTAAGGACATTTCAAGAAATACAATTTAAAATCTTGGCAAGTGGCAAATACATTGCAGTGTACCTGAACCAAAGAATATACTGGATATGTTTGTTTTTTTTGTTTTTTTTTCAGAAAACATTGTTTTGGAGATGCTATTTATTTTGATTGTGTTGATGGAGAGTATATTTGTTTTTGTTTTTTGATGTTCAAGGAGAAACAAAAAATGATGTGTGGACTCATTAAAACTGTCTGAAAGCAGTCTGGACAATTATAGACACATTATAGGCAAATATATTTGTATAGCACATTTCATACCCAAGGCAGCTAAATGTGCTTTACATTATCTTTTAAAACAACAACAAATATGAAAATCAACAGTAAAATCATTTAAAAACATTAATAAACATATTACATCAACACGACCAAAACCATCCCTCTCAATCTTAAACAGTAGAGGAAAAAGACTGCTTTTAGCCTTGATTTAAAAATGTTCACATTAGATGCTGATTTCAGCTCTGGTGGGAGGTCGTTCCACTTCATTGCTGCATACCAACTAAAAGCAGCATCACCATGTTTACTGTGTGCGGTGTCCATAGATCTCAGAAACCTGGTAGGTTTGGACCTGACTAACATTTCTCTGATGTACTCTGGACCAAACCCATTCACAGATTTATACATATATAACTTTTAAGTCTGACTGGGAGCCTTTGTATTACAGACTTTCAAGCCCTTTTGGAATCAATGCGTAAAATCCCAGGCAAATTCTAAGGTGGACAATGAGTGGGCAGTCGCCTGCTGGCGGCATTCACAAGCCTTAAATGTCACTCACATTCGCTAATGCAAAGAGATACATCGAGTAAATTGACACATCAAGCTTGGTAAAGTTCAGCTTTAATGTATGTAGCACATTAAAATGAGAAATTACACATGTTGTGATTATCAGCAGCGAGCGGCCCGGTGTGCTAAAGGACGTTAGGTTAAAATACTTTGCTTTTAGCAGGCGGTAGTCACACAGGGAAAGATGGGCACGTCGTTGCAAATGACATGCTTTTATTGAAATGAATGGTGCAAATTGAGAGAAAGTAATGTCAAGAATAATTTTGGGTAGAATTATATGTTCATTCACCTTTTATGAGACGCAAAGAGGACATCCTCGCTGGGAATAATCAGTTCCCATTTATAACAAAGTCACACATGCAGCTGCTGTGGAAGAAAGGGATATTTTTTCTTAGTAAGATGGAAGTAAAAAAAAAAAAAAAAAAAAAAAAAAAATTCTCAGCGTGCCGAGACCTTTTTCAGAAATGAATTGCAAAGCGCTGAGTTCAAATACCACTTCTGGAAAGGTTCTAGTGAGCTGGTTGTAGATGATAGTCTAGCTAAATAGCTGTCAGTCACGCACATTTCACAGCATCGTCTTGAATTGCTTACCGTATCTCACTAAAGTTAGTACAGCTGTCATATTTCAGCAAACATTTGAAATGGTTGTCATTTGTTTGGACAATGATTTCATGTTAAGACATTTTCAGCGGACAGTTTTCTTATCTGCTGGTAGGGCTGTGAATCTGTGGGTGTCCCACGATTCGATTTAATATCGATTTTTAGGGTCACGATTCGATTCAAAATCGATTTTTTTTTTCAATTCAACACGATTCTCGATTCAAAAACGATTTTTTTCCGATTCAAAAGGATTCTCTATTCATTCAATACATAGGATTTCAGCAGGATCTACCCCAGTCTGCTGACATGCAAGCAGAGTAGTAGATTTTTGTAAAAAGCTTTTATAATTGTAAAGGACAATGTTTTAGCAACTGATTGTAATAATGTACATTTGTTTTAACTATTAAATGAGCCAAAAATATGACTTATTTTATCTTTGTGAAAATATTGGACACAGTGTGTTGTCAAGCTTATGAGATGCGATGCAAGTGTAAGCCACTGTGACACTATTGTTTTTTTTTTTTTTATTATCAATCAATCAATCAATCAATGTTTATTTATATAGCCCTAAATCACAAGTGTCTCAAAGGGCTGTACAAGCCACAACGACATCCTCGGCACAGAGCCCACATACGGGCAAGGAAAACTCACCCCAGTGGGACGTCAATGTGAATGACTATGAGAAACCTTGGAGAGGACCGCATATGTGGGTAACCCCCCCCCCCCCCCCCCCCTCTAGGGGAGACCGAAAGCAATGGATGTCGAGTATAATATTGTGAAAGTCCAACACATCAGCGAAAGTCCAGTCCATAGTGGGGCCAGCAGGAACCATCCCGAGCGGAGACGGGTCAGCAGCGTAGAGATGTCCCCATCCGATGGACAGGCTAGCGGTCCACCCCGGGTTGGGAGCAGAGTAGAAAAGAAAAGAAAAGGCAGATCAACTGGTCTAAAACGGGAGTCTATTTAAAGGCTAGAGTATACAAATGAGTTTTAAGATGAGACTTAAGTGCTTCTACTGCGGTAGCATCTCTAACTTTTACCGGGAGGACATTCCATAGTATTGGAGCCCGAATAGAAAACGCTCTATAGCCCGCAGACTTTTTTTGGGCTCTGGGAATCACTAATAAGCCGGAGTTCTTTGAACGCAGATTTCTTGCCGGGACATATGGTACAATACAATCGGCAAGATAGGCAGGAGCTTGACCGTGTAGTATTTTATACGTAAGTAGTAAAACCTTAAAGTCGCATCTTAGGTGCACAGGGAGTCCAGTGCAAGTGAGCTAGTATAGGCGTAATATGATCAAACTTTCTTGTTTTTGTCAAAAGTCTAGCAGCCGCATTTTGTACCATCTGTAATCTTTTAATGCTAGACATAGGGAGGCCCGAAAATAAAACATTACAGTAATCGAGACGAGATGTAACGAACGCATGGATAATGATCTCAGCATCGCTTGTGGACAAACTGGAACGAATTTTAGCGATATTACGGAGATGAAAGAAGGCCGTTTTAGTAACACTCTTAATGTGTGACTCAAACGAGAGAGTTGGGTCGAAGATAATACCCAGATTCTTTACCGAGTTGCCTTGTTTAAAGGCCTACTGAAACCCACTACTACCAACCACGCAGTCTGATAGTTTATATATCAATGATGAAATCTTAACATTGCAACACATGCCAATACGGCCGGGTTAACTTATAAAGTGCAATTTTAAAATTCCCGCCACACTTCCGGTTGAAAAACTCCTTGGAAAAGATTTATGCGCGTGACGTCACAAAAGCAACGGAAGTGGTTGGACCCCATCGGACCCGATAGAAAAGCCTCTTGTTTTCTTCAACAAAATTCCACATTATTCTGGACATCTGTGTTGGCGAATCTTTTGCAATTTGTTTAATGAACAATAGAGACTGCAAAGAAGAACGTTGTAGGTGGGATCGATCGGTGTCTTAGCGGCTAAGTACAATACTGTAATATCTGTGATATTTGCATTAGTGTACTGTCTTTAAGGGTTTGGGGAACGCGAATGCGCGAGTGAGTTGGCGGAGAACTTGTGAGCGTGAGTTTTGGCTAACAGCAGCTCGTGTATGTGTGTGCGTTACTTTTTGAACTACAACCAGTTACCGCTTTTTAATAAAGCGATTGAGCAGCGCTTCCTCGTCTGTGTGACTCCTTCTCCACTGCAGGGCATTACAATACTTACAGCAACACAACAAGGACTACTTACTACGCCTAGCCGATGCTTGCCGCCAAACCCACGGATGAAGTCCTTCGTCGTGCCGTTGATCGCTGGAATGCAGGTGAGCACGGCTGTTGATGGGTTTCTATCTTCATTTGAGAACGATGCTACGCGCTAGCTCAGTAGCTAAGTGTGTCACCGATGTATTGTCTTGGAGATAAGTCACTTTAAATGTCCATTTCGCGTGCTCGACTCTCATTTTCAAGAGGATATAGTATCCGAGGTGGTTTAAAATACAAATCCGTGATTCACAATAGAAAAAGGAGAGAGTACATAGATCTGTGAGGTCTGGTTGCTAAGTTAGCTTCAATGGCGTCGTTAGCACAGCATTGTTAACCTTCGCCAGCCTGGAAATCATTAACCGTGTATTTACATGTCCACGGTTTAATAGTATTGTTGATTTTCTATCTATCCTTCCAGTCAGGGGTTTATTTATTTTGTTTCTATCTTCATTTGAGAACGATGCTATCGCGCTAGCTCAGTAGCTAAGTGTGTCACCGATGTATTGTCTTGGAGATAAAAGTCACTTTAAATGTCCATTTCGCGTGCTCGACTCTCATTTTCAAGAGGATATAGTATCCGAGGTGGTTTAAAATACAAATCCGTGATTCACAATAGAAAAAGGAGAGAGTACATAGTTCTGTGAGGTCTGGTTGCTAAGTTAGCTTCAATGGCGTCGTTAGCACAGCATTGTTAACCTTCGCCAGCCTGGAAAGCATTAACCGTGTATTTACATGTCCACGGTTTAATAGTATTGTTGATTTTCTATCTATCCTTCCAGTCAGGGGTTTATTTATTTTGTTTCTATCTTCATTTGAGAACGATGCTATCGTGCTAGCTCAGTAGCTAAGTGTGTCACCGATGTATTGTCTTGGAGATAAGTCACTTTAAATGTCCATTTCGCGTGCTCGACTCTCATTTTCAAGAGGATATAGTATCCGAGGTGGTTTAAAATACAAATCCGTGATTCAGAATAGAAAAAGGAGAGAGTACATAGTTCTGTGAGGTCTGGTTGCTAAGTTAGCTTCAATGGCGTCGTTAGCACAGCATTGTTAACCTTCGCCAGCCTGGAAAGCATTAACCGTGTATTTACATGTCCACGGTTTAATAGTATTGTTGATTTTCTATCTATCCTTCCAGTCAGGGGTTTATTTTTTTTTGTTTCTATATGCAGTTAAAGCACGATGCTATCACGTTAGCTCGTAGCTAAAGCATTTCGCCGATGTATTGTCGTGGAGATAAAAGGCACTGAATGTCCATTTCGCGTTCTCGACTCTCATTTTCAAGAGGATATAGTATCCGAGGTGGTTTAAAATACAAATCCGTGATCCACAATATAAAAAGGAGAGTGTGGAATCCAATGAGCCAGCTTGTACCTAAGTTACGGTCAGAGCGAAAAAAGATACGTCCATCACTGCCTCTCAAGTCCTTCACTGTAACGTTCCTCATCTACGAATCTTTCATCCTCGCTCAAATTAATGGGGTAATCATCACTTTCTCGGTCCGAATCTCTCTCGCTCCATTGTAAACAATGGGGAATTGTGAGGAATACTAGCTCCTGTGACGTCACGCTACTTCCGGTACAGGCAAGGCTTTTTTTTTATCAGCGAGCAAAAGTTGCGAACTTTATCGTCGATTTTCTCTACTAAATCCTTTCAGCAAAAATATGGCAATATCGCGAAATGATCAAGTATGACACATAGAATGGATCTGCTATTCCCGTTTAAATAAAAAAAAATCATTTCAGTAGGCCTTTAATTGTTTGGTTGTCAAATGTTAAGGTGGTATTATTAAATAGATGTCGGTGTTGAGCAGGACCGATAATCAGCACTTCCGTCTTCTTAGCGTTGAGTTGCAAAAAGTTAGCGGACATCCATTGTTTAATTTCATTAAGACACGCCTCCAGCTGACTACAATCCGGCGTGTTGGTCAGCTTTAGGGGCATGTAGAGTTGAGTGTCATCAGCATAACAGTGAAATCTAACACCGTATTTGCGTATGATGTCACCTAGCGGCAGCATGTAAATACTAAAGAGTGCAGGGCCAAGAACCGAACCCTGGGGAACTCCGCACGTTACCTTAACATAGTCCGAGGTCACATTGTTATGGGAGACACACTGCATCCTGTCAGTAAGATAAGAGTTAAACCAAGACAAGGCTAAGTCTGACATCCCAATACGCATTTTGATACGCTCTAATAAAATATTATGATCAACAGTATCGAAAGCGGCGCTAAGATCAAGAAGCAGCAACATAGATGACGCATCAGAATCCATCGTTAGCAATAGATCATTAGTCATTTTTGCGAGGGCTGTCTCCGTAGAGTGATTTGCCCTGAAACCGGATTGAAAAGGTTCACAGAGATTGTTAGACGCTATGTGTTCATTTAGCTGCTGTGCGACAATTTTTTCGAGGATTTTCGAGATAAACGGAAGGTGGGACACCGGCCGGTAGTTTACCATGAGGTCAGGATCGAGGTTAGGTCTTTTGAGTAGAGGATGAATAAACGCTTTTTTGAATGCTAGGGGAACAGTGCCAGAGGAAAGTGATAAGTTTATAATATTTAACACTGATGGACCTAATAATACAAAAAGCTCCTTGATAAGTTTCCCAGGAATTGGGTCAAGTAAACATGCTGTTTGTTTTGTCCCATTTACACATTTTAACAATTCCTCCAATGTTATGTCATCAAAGAGAGAGAAATTATTTTGGAGGGCAGTGTCCGTCGTATATACAGTCGTATCTGTGTTAATAGAACCCAGTTGTAGCTGAGATGCATTGTCTTTAATCTCTTTTCTAATGACTTCAATTTTCTTATTAAAGAAATTCATAAAGTCATCTGCTGAGTGGGTGGAGCTACTGGGAGGAGTCCCTTGTTGGGTTAGCGATGCTACTGTACTAAACAAAAATGTAGGATCATTTTTGTTGAGGTGGATGAGATTTGAGTAATATTTAGCTTTAGCTGAGGTAAGCATGCGTTTATAAGTTATTAAACTATCACTCCATGCTTGATGGAAAACCTCAAGTTTAGTCGCATGCCATTTGCGTTCCAGCTTTCTACATGATAATTTCTGGGCTTTAGTTTCTTCTGTAAACCATGGGGTACGCCTTTTAGGGGCCCTTTTTAGCTTTAGCGGTGCTACACTATCAATGGTGTCGCGCAGGACGTCGTTAAAGTTGTTAGTGAGGTTATCAATAGAGCCCACATAATTTGGGAATGGTGCCATTACCGAAGGCAGTAGGTCAGTAAGAGTCGTCGTTGTGGCAGCATTAATGTTGCGGCTGCTATAGTAGTTATTATTATTATTAGTTTGTTGACAATGAGTCAGAACTTCGAATTTTATAAGGTAATGATCGGACATTACTTTAGTGTACGGGAGTATCGTAACTTTAGAGGTGGTGACACCCCTGACAAGCACTAGATCTATCGTATTACCGTTGCGATGCGTGGGTTCATTTATTATTTGTGTAAGACCACAGCTATCAATTATAGTCTGGAGCGCCACGCATGGAGGGTCCGATGGGGTATTCATATGGATATTAAAGTCCCCCATTATGATTATATTGTCGGCGTGTGTCACTAGATCAGCAACAAACTCTGATAATTCACTGATGAAGTCCGAATAGGGCCCAGGGGGGCGGTAGATAACAGCCAGGTGGAGAGGCAGCGGTGTGACAAACCTCATAGTGAGCACCTCAAACGAGTTATATTTATTATTTAGGTTGGGTGTAAAATTATAGTTTTCATTGTATATTAGTGCGACACCCCCTCCCCTCTTAAGAGGACAGGCAACATGCGCATTGGTATAGTTAGGAGGATATGCCTCATTTAGCGCAAAAAAATCGTCTGGTTTGAGCCAGGTCTCGGCGAGACCAACGACGTCAAGTTTGTTGTCTCTAATGACCTCATTAACTAATAACGTTTTGGAAGATAATGATCTTATGTTTAAAAAGCCCATATTATAGGTAGTGGGCTGTTTTGAGGATTGTTTGTTGAAATTATCCAAAGTAGCAATATTAATAATGTTGCGTTTATTATGCGTAGTGCACTTTAAATAGTTTCGACCATATCTAGGAATTGATACGACGGGATTGTTTGCTTGATGCTGCGATAAACTGAACGCATCATAGTTAGCCACCTCAGTACAATGTATGTCTGCCTCTGACACAGTCACAAAAGAAAAAACATTATGTGAGTTGTGTTTTATTCTAAGAGATTTGCTATGTGTGCAGGGATTATCCATATAAGACTTCTTACCCGGACACTCCACGCTTCTTTGGTTAGCTTTTCCCTTTGTTGTTAGCCCCGCTTCTGCTTCCGCTCACACCGCTTACGTCGCCTTCATTGGCGGTCCCCGCTAATACTTGACTCCGCTGCTACAAAGGCTGCTCGATGTAGCCCGCGAAGTATTCCCATGCTAGCGAGGAGGTCCACCGTACATGCATCTTTCAGTCTATAACGACCCGATCCATCCACATCCAGAATTGTCTGTCGGTCGTATGTGATCACAGTGTTCACGCTTTGAGCCAGCCATGAAATTGACAGAAATGATGGGTGTTTTTTGCCAAATCGCTCTACACTCCCAAGAGCGTTTGCAAGCCGCTGCCTTTAGGGCGCCGCCATCTTGCCAACCCGATTCAAAATGATTCACTATTCATTCAATACATAGGATTTCAGCAGGATCTACCCCAGTCTGCTGACATGCAAGCAGAGTAGTATATTTTTGTAAAAATATTTTATAATTGTAAAAGACAATGTTTTATCAACTGATTGTAATAATGTAAATTTGTTTTAACTTCTAAATGAACCAAAAATATGACTTATTTTATCTTTGTGAAAATATTGGACACAGTGTGTTGTCGAGCTTATGAGATGCGATGCAAATGTAAGCCACTGTGACACTATTGTTCATTTATTTTTATTTTTATAAATGTCTAATGATAATGTCAATGAGGGATTTTTAATCACTGCTATGTTGAAATTGTAACTAATATTGATACTGTTATTGATAATATTCATTTTTGTTTCACTACTTTTGGTTTGTTCTGTGTCGTGTTTGTGTCTCCTCTCAATTGCTCTGTTTATTGCAGTTCTGAGTGTTGCTGGGTCGGGTTTGGTTTTGGAATTGGATTGCATTGTTATGGTATTGCTGTGTATTGTTTTGTTGGATTGATTAATTTAAATAAATAAATAAATACATTTAAAAAAAAAAAAATTTTAAAATGAGAATCGATTCTGAATCGCACAACGTGAGAATCGCGATTCGAATTCGAATCGCGATTCGAATTCGAATCGATTTTTTCCCACACCCCTATCTGCTAGGCAAGTTGTACGCTGACTAGTATCCCACTTCGATATCAGCAATATATCAAGTATCCAATTATATTGGCTTGCATCTAAAATCTCTGATACAAGCAGTCCTGCAGTGCTGTAAGCTTAGCATTTCCACTAGTAGCACTGGTGCCACTAAATGGAAACAATTAGTAGAAAAAAAATATTTTGTAGTAATATGAAATGTCTCAAATATCACAATTTCATTTTTAACACAGAACGTACACATGTACACTCAGACATATAAACACAATGCCATCATAAGGCCTACTGTAACGCTCAATTAAACACAGAACATCCATAAACTCTGCTAGCACTGTTGCTAACACAAGTGTAGGGCTGGCCATAATGGATCAAAACTCATGTCTCGTTATAGTTTGGCCCATAAACTAACCCATACATGGAAATATACGTTAACGTAAAGGATAATATTTTGGAACCGGTAGCAAAATGTATTTCAATACTTTTCTAAAAGAAAGGGGACCACACAAAATTGCATTATTGGCTTTTAACAAAAAATCTTGTGGTACATTAAACATGTTTTTTATTGCAATCGAATAATAATTATGGGCTTAAATAAAATAGTGAACATACAAGACAAATTGTCTTTCAGTATTAAGTAAGCAAATAAAGGCTCCTAAGTTGGCTGTTGGCGTATGCAGTAACATATTGTGTCATTTCTCATTCTATTATTTTGTCAACATTATTAAGGACAAGCGATAGGAAATTAATTATTAATCCACTGGTTCGTTTACTGTTGATATCTGCTTGTATTCTGTTTTAACATGTTCTATCTACACTTCTGTTAAAATATAATAATCATTTATTCTTCTGTTTGGATGCTTTACATAAGATTTGGATCATACCACAAATGTGGGTATCGATCTGGTACCAAGTAGTTACAGGATCATACATTGGTCATATGGTCTAAGTCTCCATGTGTCCAGGGACGTATTTCCTCAGTTAATAAACTTAAAGGCCTACTGAAACCCACTACTACCGACCACGCAGTCTGATAGTTTATATATCAATGATGAAATCTTAACATTGCAACACATGCCAATACGGCCGGGTTAACTTATAAAGTGCAATTTTAAATTTCCTGCTAAACTTCCGGTTGAAAACGCCTTTGGATGATGACGTATGCGCGTGACGTAGCCAGTGAAACAGGAGTATCGGTAGCCCATTGAAGCCAATACAAAAAGCTCTGTTTTCATTTCATAATTCCACAGTATTCTGGACATCTGTGTTGGTGAATGTTTTGCAATTTGTTTAATGAACAATGGAGATTGCAAAGAAGAAAGTTGTAGGTGGGATCGGTGTATTAGCGGCTGGCTGTAGCAACACAACAAGAAGGACTTACTTGGATAGCAGACGCGCCAGCCGATGCTAGCCGCCAACCGCATCTGTGTTGTGGTGAAGTCCTTCGTCGCGCCGTCGATCGCTGGAACGCAGGTGAGCACGGGTGTTGATGAGCAGATGAGGGCTGGCTGGCATAGGTGGAGCGCTAATGTTTTTATCATAGCTCTGTGAGGTCCGGTTGCTAAGTTGCTAAGTTAGCCTTAGCGTCGTTAGCAACAGCATTGTTAAGCTTTGCCAGGCTGAGAATTATTAACCGTGTAGTTACATGTACATGGTTTAATAGTATTGTTGATCTTCTGTCTATCCTTCCAGTCAGGGATTTATTTATTTTGTTTCTATCTGCATTTGAGACAGATGCTATCACGTTAGCTCAGTAGCTAAAGAGCTTCGTCGATGTATTGTCGTGGAGATAAAAGTCACTGTGAATGTCCATTTCTCGTTCTCGACTCTCATTTTCAAGAGGATACAGTATCCGAGGTAGTTTAAAATACAAATCCGTGATCCACAATAGAAAAAGGAGAGAGTGTGGAATCCAATGAGCCAGCTTGTACCTAAGTTACGGTCAGAGCGAAAAAAGATATGTCTTTCACTGCATTCTAGTCCGTCACTCTAACGTTCCTCATCCACGAATCTTTCATCCTCGCTCAAATTAATGGGTTAATCGTCGCTTTCTCGGTCCGATTAGCTCTAGCTGCGTTGAAAACAATAGGAAAATATGACGAAGTGAACAACTGACAACGTCACGCTACTTCCGGTAGGGGCAAGGCCTTTTTTTTATCAGAGACCAAAAGTTGCGAACTTTATCGTCGTCGTTCTATAGTAAATCCTTTCAGCAAAAATATGGCAATATCGCAAAATGATCAAGTATGACACATATAATGGATCTGCTATCCCCGTTTAAATAAAAAAAATTCATTTCAGTAGGCCTTTAATAGAAATGTTTTAAAATAAAGAAAAAACATTGATGTAATCATAGTACTATCGACTAGATACGCTCTTGTACTTGATATCCTTACAGTGGATGTCAGGTGTAGATCCACCCCTGGCATTTGTTTACATTGAGTAGTGCCAGGCATGTTTAGCTATTCTTCGTCCTGCAGGGATGAAACTTGTAAGAAACATACTTTATTTGTTGCCATGGAGGCGAGGATTAGTGATTTAGAAGTAGCTAAAACAGTGCCGACTGCAGATGGACGTTAGCTGTAGCTCGCTAGCCATGTTTTAAAGCACTTCATGCTGAGCGTTGTTTCAATTTTATAACTTCACCTTTATCGTTAGTTTTTATGCCAAAATGCGTCCGTTCTCCCTTTTCTGTCTACACACTGTGTCTGCCTGTAAGTACTCCAAGATTGTGCGCTGCCGAACATGCTCCTCTGCTGGTAAAACCAGCAATGTTACAACGATACGACGGAGCGCCGCCGTGCTCGTAAAAAAATAAAAAATGGGAACCGGTATTTTTTAAAGGCAGTATTGTACCGTGTATGATACATTAGTACCGCGGTGCTCGATTAGTACCGGTATACCTTACAACCCTAGCTTGGAGTGATGAATGAATAATCCACACGAGTAGAAAAGCTATAGACGCCAACGGCAAGAAGACGGAACGGCACATCTACTTCCAGTTGAAAGCTTGGTCTAAACAGAAGGGCACTGCAGCACCCGCAGTAAGCGAACTTGTCCAAAAAAAGGCGCCATAGCACAGACACTATCACACCTATTCAGTGTCTTTACTTGTTTTGTGGGGGGTTCTCTTTAGTATGTTTTACTATTTACATTATGGCCGTCAGCGAATATAAATCCATGAATTAGCTGCACTGTTTTATAAGCCGCACTGTTCAAAGCATAGGAAAAAGTAGCTGCTTATAGTCCGGTATGTACGGTAGGTTTTGGGGTTATCTGGATCATTTCTACAATGTTACTTTATGTTTAGGTTATGAGGATCAACTTCTTTGTGTGCGTATGCTCGCGGCCCCGCCTCTACCCACGGAGACACAGAGTGTGTGATTGACACATGGGTTTATTCAATTCATTTTAGTTACATGGCTCAAAAAGTTGGGAAGCAATTATGATGGAACTTTCAGGACATGTCCGAAATTAGATAAGGAACAAGTGATTTGATTTTGGGGTTGATCTGGATCACCGCCTGGATTCAGTTTTATTTTTTAAAGGATTCATTCCTATCGGGGTGGAGGGCATTGCGGGGGTCTGCATTCTCAGAGTGCTTTTTTGGTCATTAGTAAAGTAGCTTAACCCTTTGTGCTTCTTTTGACAAGTTAGCGCCCCCTAAAATACCCTCTTTCTTTACTGCGCCATTGGGGTTGAGCAATTGGCCAAGGAAAAACCTACAGTGTATTGATTGAGGTAAATATAATGTAAATATGTTCAGGAGAGAACACACAGAATATAATACAAATAATAACAGAATAAATTAACAAATTAATAAAATGGTTTGACAAAAATAGACTATCTTTGAATCTCAGTAAAACTAAAATAATGCTATTTGGTAACAGTAGAAAAGAGCATCATACACAAATACAAATAGACGGAGTAGACATTGAAAGGGTAAAAGAAACCAGATTTTTGGGAGTATTAATAGATGATAAAATGAACTGGAAATCTCATAAACAAAATATACAACATAAGGAGGCAAACAACATTTCAATAATGAATAAAGCAAAATACGTACTGGGCCAAAAATCACTTCATATTCTCTACTGCTCGCTAGTGTTACCATATGTGAGTTATTGTGCAGAAATATGGGGAAATAACTACAAATGTGCGCTACATTCGTTAACCGTGTTACAAAAAAGATCAATTAGACTGATACATAATGTTGGATATAGAGAACATACAAACCCTTTATTTACTGAGTCAAAAATATGAAAGTTCTATGATTTGGTAAAATTGCAAACAGCGAAAATTATGTACAAAGCAAACTATAACCTGCTACCAAATAATGTACAACAATTATTCTCAACTAAAGAGGAGAAATATGACCTTAGAGGAAAATCTAATTTAAAACATTTGTATGCACGTACAACTCTTAGAACCTTTAGCATATCAGTATGTGGAATTAAATTATGGAATGGATTAAGTAAAGAAGTTACACATTGTACTGATATGATCCAGTTTAAGAGGTTGTTCAAATTAATAGTGCTTACAAAGTACAAAGAAGAAGAACTATGAGAAATACTTTCAACCTTATTAAAAATAAGATATTATTCATCTCCTTATGTTAATAATGACTGACTTAACTAATTACATATTACAGAAGTGTTGTATTACTCATTCACAAATGTTATTTTACTATAAAAAGGTCAGTAAATAAATGTATTTGTAAACGCTCTGAAGTGGGAAAGGGGTAGGATTAAATAAGCTTTGCTTCTTCCTACTCCTTTTCGGACATGATGTAAACAGAAATGATTTGAAATTGTGTGATGTATTATGCTGTAAGTGTGTTCATGTTCGAAATAAACTAAAAGAAAAAAAGAAATATGTCAACATAATCAGTTTCCATTTTGTTATAATTATGCATCTTTTCAGTTTTTTCCATTTTCTCCTCATATATGCATGTGTTGAACGTAACAGCAGTGAATACAATAACTGAGTCATTGTATGTGTTATTTTAGTTCCACGTCAGGCGCATAATCGCCACCATGAATTGTTTAGTAACACCTATTGTCCACGCTTCTTTAACTTTAATCTCAGAGGCAAAATGCCTCATTATTTGACTTTAATTGGTGTTTCACCGACGCGATCATGTGACACTGGATACAGTGCACGGCGTGTAATCAAAAAAAAAAAAGTATTCTACAAATGAATGGAAGCCCAATGAGTGACATATGAATGACTTGTTAATTATGCAAATAGGGTGTCGTCAGGAACCTGGTAAGTTGCGGGAACTCTGTCATCTCAAAGGGTATGGCGAGTGTGATAATGTAGCGCCGTGGCACCGCTCTCTTGATGTAATGACAGGTCAATTTGACTGCCTTTATGCTTTGCACCCCCGGTTCCTTTCTCCGACGCTGGCGTGGCCACCCCCCAGCCACCTCCCTCCCCCGTTTTCCTCCAGTCTCTTGGACTTTGATTCCTCCTTTTGTTCGGACGGCTCCTCCGCTGACACTTCCCAAGAATAAGAGATGCCGCGCAACCGCAACGCGTTCGCACCAAAATGATGACCCCTGTCTCTTCCATGCGCAACCTCTCACCTTGCAGCTGACAGCTTGATTAATTGAAGAGTGTTATGATTTATGAGTATCTTCTCAGCATGACTAACAAGGCAACAGGTGGCACCAGCAAATAAGCCAGCAAGAGAGAGCATGCACAATGGAGAATTATATTTAGGGACCTTGTTTTGTCTAATGTTGACTGTCAAATAGGTTGGGCCATACATCATTTTGACTTTTTTTTGTCCAACACTGTCATTAGGTTATTACGGCAAAAAGGCCTCCGTTTTTGTTTCACTTGACAATCTGGACAAGGACATTCCACACCCAACACTGTGGTTATGTGCGCACCATAGAGTACCCCCAAATAATTATTATATATGGTTTCTAGTACAAGTAGAGGTGCCCATTCGTGTATTTGACTGATGTGACACAGGGGCAATTGTCCTTCGCGGGTTGGCTCACTTGACGGCTTTCAAGATAAATCCGTCTTTTAGTCCAGACACTTGACTCTGTCATGCAGTTTGATGGTCTAACCTGACTAGGGCTTTGGAGAGGTCACGTGAGACCTTCTCATCGACTAAGTCGGTCACAAAACAATGACTGCAGAGCGGGATGGCGCTCTCTTGACACAGTGTCACCAGCGGACTGTCCAACTGGGCGAAAGTGCACAACAAGATATGGCCTCTTTCTTTTGACACGGAGCCCATGTGACCTTAAGCTGCAGGCCGTGACAGCTGACGGATGTGCTGTTTCTGCTGTGTCAGTGGGAAAACTCGGGCGTCTCACCGAAAAGCTCTCCCCCTTACCCTGAATGATGACCTCACGCCAACTTGTGCAGGGCAACAAAAGATGGACAGATACAGTTTGGGGCTGTCATCTTCCCCCTTCCTGATGATAACCCCAAGAGCAGGGGTGTCCAAACTTTTTCCACTGAGGACTGCGCACTGAGAAATCAAAGCACGCAGCGGCCATTTTAATATTTCCATTTTGAAAACCAATACAGTATATTGATTTTTTTTTTTTAAATCTGTAGGGCTCCCCTCAAGTTTGTTCCTAGGGACTTAGAACGGTCTCGGTCATAAGAATAATTAAAATAAGTTATTCCACAATTGTATTTTTTTCCACATTTAAATCTCTAGATTAATTTAAGATATATTTATTTATTTATTTATTTGAATTAGGACAATGCATATTCATCAACATAGAGCAACAATGTAAATATGCCGGAGTTAGCGCAATAGCTAATTTTTATCCATTGTGCTAAAGCAGATTAATACAATAAACATTCAACAGGTCATGATACAAAATAATACATAAATCACAAGATTTAACACATTACAAGCATACCATCTATTGGTTGATTTAAAGTTTTTTTTGTTGTTGTATGCCCTATTTGTGAAAGACAACCCCTTTTTTAAGGGCATAAACATAAACATGTGAAATAAAGTGGAATAATTGAAGTAATTTGAACTTCAAATAGGTCAATAATTCATAAAATTGATTTTGACTGGCTTTTCTTTTTTTGGTAATGACTTTTTAAAAAAAAAAAATTTAAATCCCACTAAAATTCTCAGGAATCAAAAAAAAAAAGTCATACCGTACCTTTTTCTTTTTTCTAATTTCAACACTTTCATTTCCAGATCAACTTCAGATTAGGGATGTCCCGATCCCGGTTTTTGCACTTCCGATCCGATACCGATGTTGTTTTTGCACTTCCGATCCAATACTGATACTGGCCGAACCTGGCCTTATCCGAGCATGTATTAAAATGTAAAGTTATTTAGCCTACTTTGTTGTTAGATTCATGTCGAAAAGGGTTTTAGTACTCTTGATAACAACTAGCCAGCTGAATTAGGTGAGTTTGAATAATACACAATGGAGATGTTGACGTGCGGAGTTTCAAACACTCTTCATTTTCTAGCAGGGGACTTTTCAAACGATGCTACATATTAGCAGTAATGCTACTTTTTATAGCAACGCTTTTGCCCCACAATTGACAAATTACGGTTGTCTGTTCGACATATTCCCACTTGAAGCCAAACCACCGCCAGACGATGGACCCCCTGCTGGTTTTCTTGGGAATTAATTAATTCTTCCTTCATTATTACCGCTCACACGGCTACGCTAGCTTCACAGCTAACGTTAGCCATGCTGCTACCTCTCTGCTGGGAGAGTGCGTATATGTATGTGACGTATGACGTGACAGTATGTGACGTATGTAAGAAGGTGCGCTTGCTGTCTATGAGAAGCAGACACAAGAAGGAGTGGAAAGAGCCTGTCGTGTAATGCCAGCAGCTAAAGGCAACTGCGTGAGGACATATACTCGACTGTGTTGAAGGTGTGCTGGTAAATGCGGAACGGAATACAGAAAAGTGGAATGTATTATTTAAATCTGTGCGTTGGAAAACACGGACCGGAATATTTTTAAAAACTGGATCTGGATCGGCATTTTCCCATGCCTTGCCGATACGCATTTTTTGGCCAATATCGGCGGCCGATCCGATCCAAATATCGGATCGGGACATCCCTACTTCAGATGTATTCGTAGCTTGGCAAACACTCCCAAAATTTATTTCAAAGTGGAATATTTCATGTGGAGTAATTGTAGCCTTCAATATGTCAATAATTCATAACAATATTTTTGATTCATTCTTTTTGAAGCAATGACAATTTCCAAGAAAAAAACAGCTTTTTGTTATCAACATCACATTACAACTTGTTCTAGTTACATTTTGCCTGAATGCTCTTTTATTCTACTTTTTAATGGGTTTTTTATTATAGTATATTGAGAATGTGCCGCAAAAAATGCTGAAGGCCGCAAATGGCCCCTGGAAATTCCCCAATATTCATGACATATCTGAGGACCTACTACATTAAGCCCAGGTCCCCACAAACACAGATAAAGTACAGGCCAAAAGTTTGGACACACCTTCTCATTCAATGTGTTTTCTTTATTTCCATGACTATTTACATTGTAGATCGTCACTGAAGGCATCAAAACGATGAATGAACACATGTGGAGTTATGTACTTAACAAAAAAAGGTGAAATAACTGAAAAAATGATTTGTATTGTAGTTTCTTCAAAATAGCCACCTTTTGCTCTGATTACTGTTTTGCACACTCTTGGCATTCTCTCGATGAGCTTCAAGAGGTAGTCACCTGATAGGCTTTTCACTTCACAGGTGTCATAGTTGTGATGCCTTCGGTGACAATCTACAATGTAAATAGTCATGAAAATAGAGAACACGCATTGAAATGAGAAGGTGTGTCTAAATGTTTGGCCTGTACTGTAATTTAAAAGCACATTCATCATTACATGCATTTTGCTCATTGGTCCACATGCAAATATAGGACTTTTTAAAAACTCTTGTTTGTGGAAAAACTCCTGTGAGGGTGAAGATTTTTCTGCTTCAGCGTTTGTGTATGGACAATAAGATTAATATTTGTCTTTTGTCATAAGAAATGTGACTTTATTCAATGCATTTATCTCCGCCATTGTTTGGTCCAGCACGGGGGAGGAGTATGTCGGGGATGGATGGTATCGGACACAATTTTTTCCCAAACAAATGTTTCTTTTCCTCACAATGACAGCATTCTATTAAAATTTTTCGGACAATAAGGCGCACTTAAAATACTTTCATTTTCTCAAAAATCGACAGTGCGCTTTTATAACCCGGTCCGCCTAATGTACGGAAAAATGATGGTATTCCTTACCGACATCGAAGCTATTTTATTTGGTACACGGTGTAATGATAAATGTGACCAGCAGATGGCAGTCACACAGAGATATGTGTAGACTGCAAGATGACACCAGTAAACAACACCAAAGCTTTAAATGTTCCATTGAAAATATAGAACATTACACAGGGCGCTCAAAAATATGTCAATTTTTTAGTACGACTTTGGTAAGCTAAGAAACTGCACTGCTTGATGGATTGTTGGAGCATTACAGCTACCATAGTCAGACTTACTGTGATTCAACATATGGGTTTTATTAAGGACCCCAAAGTGACACCAATTAGCAGACATATCTGGTGTTTTGTTTCGCTAAATTATGCAAAATCAATTTTTGTTACCTTGTGGTACCTGCTGATGTGTCTTTGAGATCTGCATAAGTCTTGAAAATTTGCGCACATCCGCCATTGTAGTCCATGTTGACGCCGTAGTCGATAAGCTTCTTCTTTTTCTCTATCTTCTTGTTATGGGACATTCATCCTCCGCTGTTGCCAGTTCTAATATAAAGTAGTGAAAAGTTCTAACTTATATCTCGCTATGGAAGCGCTAAAAATTACCAGTGTAGTGGGTTTACATAATTCACCCACAGAACTTTAGTTATTAGAGTTCCAGGTCGGACGTTTTTTCACGGGACACATTTGCGGCGTTGTTGTTGCACTAGTGAGCCACGGATGAGGAGACGCTGCTCCATTATTGATTTAAGTAAAGTCTAAATGTCATCACAACAGTTAGCTCCATCTTTTGACAGTTTTTCGACTCTGTCCTTGCACGTTACAAAGGTACATCAAAGATGACGGGGAGAAAACATAAGATTGCCCACTAAACAGTGCATCCTGAAGTGACGGTCAAAGGACGACTTGAAGATGGTCTGTAAAACATCATCTATGCAACATTTAGACCAAAAACCACCATTACATGTTATGTAGACCACAAGGAAGTGTTTTCAATTTGGAAAAAAATCATAATATGACCCCTTTAACACGGTTTATAATCCGGTGTGCCTTTGGTATGAAAATAGACCTGAATAGACCCGCTCATCGGCAGTACGCCTTATAATCCGGTGTGTCCTATGGTCCGGAAACTACTGTACTTTTTTTTATTGCGTTTAGTGATTATGGATCAGGCATACGAGGGCTGTGACAAAGTGGCAACCATGTTGACTTTCCAAATTTCTAGTAGAAGTGCTAGTTTTTTTACTCATTCGCTCCTCAATTTTTTTGACTGTCACAAGTTCCAGAATTTGCACGCCCATTAATTTTTTGTTCTTTTACATTTTTATGCTTTCATAATCGTGAGAAGCCATAATCGAAATCAAAATTAAAATGTAATTACATTTCCAGCCCTAATCTGTGGAAACGAATATTGACCACAATATTTCTCCTACTAGGCGAGTCTGCTGCTTTGCACTGTGTGCTTACTAACTATGGAATCATGTTCTCAAACCTCAAACTTTAATTTTAAAACAATGTAGTGAATGTTATGTGGACCTGATTGCCAAGAGAAAGCAGCACATATATCACCTGGAAGGTTAAGTATCCTTTCTGAAACATCAAATTGTTATTTTTTCCTTGTGGAGTAAAGTAGATCCACACCGCACTCCTTTTTCGCTTGGGCAAGGACATTGCTGTTCAGTTTCAATTCACGTTAACGCGTGCTGCTGTATGCTAGACGACTCCAGCATAGTGTCGCGGGACTTCTGGTCAGTGGTCAGGTAACATGATTGGATCAGTTCAATTTTACACTGCCTAAAAGCCTTATCTGGTAAGTGACCTTGAAAGATGCCAAAGTGACACACACTTGTTCACACTTATCGTGTATTGTTTAATATTGAAACTGTAGATGGAAGCGTTATTGTCATTGAACAACATGTGCAACAAAATTGAGGCGCTCTCAAAGAGTTTGTTCACAAAATTGATACCTGACTGATACTTGTGAGTATATGAAATTATTAGGGATGGGAATTGATACGATTTTTACGGTTCCGATTCCCCTTTTGATTCTGCTTAACAATTCGGTTCTTTATCAATTTTTTTAATCGATTCTTATTTGGAAAAAATAAGAACAAAAAGGTGAATTATCAACAACTTCATTTCGTTTACAGGGTTACATGACTATACAAAGCCAACAGTGAGGTCGTGAGTGGCAAATAGCATAGAAAAAAAACACGTTTTATTTTTATTTTTATTAATCAGCATACTTGCCAACCTTGAGACCTACGATTTCGGGGGGCGTGGTTAAGAGGGGAGGAGTATATTTACAGCTAGAATTCACCAAGTCAAGTATTTCATATATATATATATATATATATATATATATATATATATATATATATATATATATATATATATATATATATATATATATATATATATATATATATATATATAAAATAAATGAATTTCAGTGTTCATTTATTTACACATATACACCCACATAACACTCATCTACTCACTCATTGTTGTACTTGAAAGACTTGATCAAATACACAGTAATGAAAACACAGTTGTTCTACTAATTGTACAGTTAGTACCTTTCACTATTTGAGTAGCCTTTGTTCTGCCATTTGCGTACTGTTGAGCAATCTCTGAATCCAGGAACATATTCTTCACGGATTTGTTGTAGACATCCGCAAATGAGAACGGGATGTTGCTTCCAGCTATCAGCATAGCCATCTTTGTCTCGGCATAAATTACACCTTTAGGACTCCATTTAGCGAGGTGGCCCATAATACTGGGCTGGGACAGGTGCTGTGTTGCCGCCGCTTTGTGCTTCGCTGACCGTTCATGAATGGGTATATCCGTTCGGCCACCGTGTTCAATGGAGAAGTCTGATCTACAAAATTTACAGGCAGCATACCCCTTCCCCTTCGAACTGTCCTGGATAAACTGAAATTCTTGTTTCTATTCATTTTGGAACTTAAAAGCGTATTTCTTCATCTTACTCGGCGTCGGCGTCGCCATGGCTGTATCTTCCTCGTTCTTCTGCTTCGTCTCATTGTTGTGTGCGCAGTTGTGCACTCTCTAAAAGCCGTAGATGTTATAATGTGATTGGGCAGGCACGCTGTTTATATAGTGGGAAAGCGGACGTGAGAACAGGCTGTCGACTCATCACTCAGGTCCGCATGGAGCTGGAGGGGGCGTGGCCTCCAGCTGCGGCTGTAAAATCGGGAGATTTTCGGGAGAATATTTGTCCCGGGAGGTTTTCGGGAGAGGCGCTGAATTTCGGGAGTCTCCCGGAAAATTCGGGAGGGTTGGCAAGTATGTTTATCAGTCCAACAAAATAATACACAATGATACTATAATAATGCAATTCCTATTCCAAAACCAAACCCGGCTCAACAATCAACAGAGCAATTGAGAAAACACACAAACATGACAAAACAATCCAAAAGTAGTCCAACAAAAATGAATAATATCAACAGTATCAATATTAATAAGAATTCCAACATAGCAGTGATTAGAAATCCCTCATTTACATTATCATCACAGCCATTTATAAAAAATAAAAACATTTAAAAAGTGAACAGTAAAGTCACAGTGGCTTACACTTGCATCGCATCTCATAAGCTTGACAACACGTGTCCAATATTTACCACAAGGATAAAAATAAGTCATATTTTAGGTTAATTTAATAGTTAAAACAAATTCAAATAATGGATCCCAAATTCCAATGTATGACTGATTATCTAAAGTAAATGCAGATTTTTCTACTGATATCAGTAGAAAAACTATTTTTGGAAAATAAACAATACATATATTGTTCTGTAGAATTTAACAAACTGTCTCTGTTTGTGGGTTTGTACTCAGGGTTGAGAGTCTTTGTCGTCTCCTTTATAATTATATAATGAGTGACTGAGTGAAAACCTGGTTCAAGGAAAACAAGGACTTTTCTCTGATTACATTTGAACATTCACCTACTGAAAATCAGGAGCGTCTACAGTGGCAAATGAGTGCAAGCCTTTGAACATGTCCCTGTTCGGTGACATTGGTAGTCAGAATCTGTCTCTCGGCATGCACATCTAAATAAGAAAGCATTTATTTCAATTTAACTGATAATAGCAGCTTTAACGATCGGGCAAATGGTGCTAACAATATATTCTGTGTTTGTTAGTACCTGTTGTATTTACAGCATATGGGATGAGATTAAAGTGTTTCAAAAACACAACATTCATCTATAGTTACAGTATTCTGTGTGTTCAAATGTTTCAATATATTGCCCGAATGTCTTCCTCCTTGTCGGAATAGCAACCTTGCAGTTATTGCAAGTAGCTCTGTTTCAATAATTTTTTTTCGTAAAAAAAAACACATTTTGGAGTGTTTCTTACATCTGGGCGCTATGTTTCTTGCTGTCTGGCGTCACTATGCAACGTGCGTAGTTACTATGCAACGTGCGTAGTTACTATGCAACGTGCATGCGCCCGCAAGAATCGTTAACTGAGTCGTCTCAAAAATTGGCAAGAGATTCCAAGGAAGCGATGACCTGGGAACCGGTTCCGAACGAGGGCTGCAACTAAAGACTATTTCGATAGTCAACTAGTCATCGACTATCTTAACGATTAGTCGTTTAGTCGGATAATAAAGCGTACATCTATGTAATGGCTCAAATTTTTCCATAAACTTTTAAATGCAGTCAAAGTTATTTTAGGCATGTGCTTACAAACAACAAAGATAACTAATTAATTCACAAATATGTATTTATACTGTAACTGAGCTGCTCAAGAAATGTTCCCACACTTGAAATGTTTTCACTGGCAATGTTTTTGTGAGTAGCTGCTAGGGTTGTACGGTATACCGGTATTAGTATACTACTGCGATACAAATGAATCATATTCGGTACTATACCGCCTCTAAAAAGTAGCGCAGCACACAATCACAGAGTACTTACAAGCAGACACAGTGTGTAGACAAAAAAGGGAGAACGGACGCATTTTGGCTTAAAAACTAACGGTAAAGGTGAAGCTATAACACATGGCTAGCTAGCTAGCGGCGAACATCTATCCGCAGTCTGCAGTGTTTTAGCGACTTCTAAATCACTAATCTTCTCCTCCATGGTGACAAATAAAGTATGTTTCTTACAAGTATCATCCCTGCAGGACGGGGAATAGCTAAACATGCTTCACTGCACACCGTAGCTCACCAATGGCGTTTGTTTACATTCAGGTACGGCGTCATTAGCTGTAATGCCGTACTTGAAAGTAAACAAACGCCATTGGTGGATCTACACCTGGCATCCACTGTAATGATACCAAGTACAAGCGCGTATGTAGTCGATACTACTATGATTACATGGATATTTTTTAGCATCACATAATCTTTTTTTGGGTTTTTTCAAGTTCATATTATGTTTATAAACTCATGAAATACATCCATAGACACAAGAGGACTTTGAATATGACCAATGTATGGTCCTGTAACGACTTGGTATAGGACTGATACCCAAATTTGTGGTATCATCCAAAACTAATGTATCAAGTATCAAACAACAGAAGAATACGTGATTATTACATTTTAACAGAAGTGTAAATAGAACATGTTGAAACAGAAAATAACCAGATATTTACAGTAAATGAACAAGTAGATTAATAATTAATTTTTACCACTTGTCTTTAATAGTGTTAACAAAATAATAGAATGGAAAATGACACAATATGTTACTGCATACGTCAGCAGACAAATTAGGAGACTGTGTTTGCTTACTTACTAATAAAAGACAAGTTGTCTTGTATGTTCAGTATTTTATTAAACACAATCAGTCCTGCCGTGATTGTCTTCGCCAACAAGAGTCTTCATTCAAGGGGCGACAGAACTCAAACAAATAATTGATTGGCGTGGCTTTTGAGCAAGATGGCTGCAACTGTTTCCCTCTGCTGAAAGGCCTAATGAAATCGACTGAAATCATCTAAATGCACTGACATCCAACAAGAGTCAAGATTGCTCGAAGAACAATGACTACCAATGCAAAGTTAGCAGCTGAAATGGCGGGGATTAAAGATTCCCTAAACTTTATGTCAAGAGAAATCAGTGAAGTGGTGGAACAACAGAGGAAACTGACACGCCTCATGGAGGAGATCAGGCAGCTAAAGGCTATCATTCAACACAAGAATGAACGGATTGAGCTCCTAGAACAAAGGGTGGATGACTTGGAACAGTATTCCAGAGCTGATGACCTTGTGGTCACCGGCCTGGAGACCAGGCATCGGAGTTATGCCCGGGTTGCTGGCCCACCTGATGACCAGCATGGTGAGGATGCGCCATCTGAGGAGCTTGACAGCTTGGAGCAACAAGTGGTACGCTTCATGAAGAGTAAACATATTCCTCTGGAGAGTCAGCACATATCAGCATGTCACATTATTCCAAGTAAGGACAAAAAAAACAACAAGCCTAAAGTCATCAAGTTTGCAAATAGAAAGCACAAGGTGGAAATTTTGAAGGCAGCTAAAAAAAACTTAAAGGTACTGGAGTTTTTCTAAATGAGCACCTGACAAAGAAAAATGCTGAAATTGCTTGGACAGGCCGGATCCTCAAAAAGCAAAATAAAATCCAATCGACCTGGACCAGGAATGGAAAAGTTTTCATCCGGACAAACGGACCACCAGAACAAGCCAAAGTGATTGTGATGAGAACATTGAAAGACCTGGATCAGTACAAATGAAAATAGTGAGTGAATTTTTATTTTTTATTTTTCTTCTTTTTTGCTTGATTATTGGATCTTCTGTAAGGAACTCATGACTCTTTCTTTCAAGACTGAAGCCCTTTCAAGTGTTGATTATACAGAAAGTGGCACATTTTATTTTGAGAATGAAGTGGATCCAGAGACTTATCTAGACTCATCCAGAGACTCCAGAGGCACATTTGATTTTGATAATGAAGTGGATCCAGAGACTCATATATTTAAGCATATCAAGGATTCTTGCCATAATTATACTGAGGAGCAACTTGATGACGTAGGCATAGAAAATACATTTTCTTTGATTCATTTTAATTGTAGAAGTTTACCAAAACACTTTTCTAAAATCAAAAATGTTTTGGAGTCACTTAAAGGTAGATTTAAGGTAATTGCTTTATCTGAAACATGGATAAAGAAAGGCAAGGAGGTTGATTTGAAATTAAAAGGCTATGATCTGTATGTCACTACTAGAGACAATAGGACTGGAGGAGGGGTGGCCCTCTATATATATAATGAACTAAAATGCAGACCAGTTAAATATATGACAATGGCCATAAATGATTTAATGGAGTGTGTAGCTGTTGAGATAGAATTAGAACAAAACAGAAACATTGTTGTTGCATGTGTATATAGAAAACCAGGATCAAAAGTGGAAACCTTCATGGATAAATTAGAGGAAATGATTAATGGTCTAAATAAAAATAGGACTATCGTAATTTGTGGAGATTATAATATTGATCTTCTAAAGGTAGAATTACATAAACAGACATCAGATTTTTTAGAGATATATGAAAAAGGGCTGTACCCATTAATTACAAAGCCTAGCAGAATAACCACAACTAGTGCAACCTTAAAGGCCTACTGAAACCCACTACTACCGACCACACAGTCTGATAGTTTATATATCAATGATGAAATCTTAACATTATAACACATGCCAATACGGCCGTGTTAACTTATAAAGTGACATTTTAAATTTGCCGCTAAACTTCCGGTTCGAAACGCCTCTGAGGATGACGTATGCGCGTGACGTAGACCGGCGAACACGGGTATGCCTTCCACATTGAAGCCAATACGAAAAAGCTCTGTTTTCATTTCATAATTCCACAGTATTCTGGACATCTGTGTTCGTGAATCTGTCTCAATCATGTTCATTGCATTATGGAGAAGGAAGCTGAGCAAGCAAAGAAGAAAGTTGTCGGTGCGAAATGGACGTATTTTTCGAACGTAGTCAGCAACAACAGTACACACCCGGAAGATGCAGTCAAGATGGAAGAACTCGGATAACAGAGACTCTAACCAGGAGGACTTTTGACTTCGATACACAGACGCCTGTAGAGAACTGGGACAACACAGACTCTTAACAGGATTACTTTGATTTGGATGACAAAGACGCAGACGTGCTACTGTGAGTATGCAGCTTTGGCTTCTAAACATTTGATCGCTTGACCGTATGTGCGCAACTTTTTTTTGCGTATGTACGTAACTTTTTAAAAATATATAAGCTTTATGAATCTTGGGTTAGGTGAACGGTCTTTTGGGCTGAGTGATTGTGTGTGTTGATCAGGTGTTTGAATTGTATTGGCGTGTTCTATGGAGCTAGGAGCTAGCAGAGGAGCTAGGAGCTAGCGTAACAAACACGCAGGTGTTTTTATGCAGGATTAATTTGTGGCATATTAAATATAAGCCTGGTTGTGTTGTGGCCAATAGAGTATATATATGTCTTGTGTTTATTTACTGTTGTAGTCATTCCCAGCTGAATATCAGGTACCGTGAGTATGCAGCCTTGGCTGCTAAACATTTGACAGCTTGACCGTATGTGCGCGTCACGTACGTAACTTTTTAAAAATATATAAGCTTTATGAACCTTGGGTTAAGTGAACGGTCTTTTGGGCTGAGTGATTGTGTGTGTTGATCAGGTGTTTGAATTGTATTGGCGCGTTCTATGGAGCTAGGAGCTAGCAGAGGAGCTAGGAGCTAGCGTAACAAACACGCAGGTGTTTTTATGCAGGATTAATTTGTGGCATATTAAATATAAGCCTGGTTGTGTTGTGGCTAATAGAGTATATATATGTCTTGTGTTTATTTACTGTTGTAGTCATTCCCAGCTGAATATCAGGTACCGTGAGTATGCAGCCTTGGCTGCTAAACATTTGACAGCTTGACCGTATGTGCGCGTCACGTACGTAACTTTTCAAAAATATATAAGCTTTATGAACCTTGGGTTAGGTGAACGGTCTTTTGGGCTGAGTGATTGTGTGTGTTGATCAGGTGTTTGAATTGTATTGGCGTGTTCTATGGAGCTAGGAGCTAGCAGAGGAGCTAGGAGCTAGCGTAACAAACACGCAGGTGTTTTTATGCAGGATTAATTTGTGGCATATTAAATATAAGCCTGGTTGTGTTGTGGTTAATAGAGTATATATATGTCTTGTGTTTATTTACTGTTGTAGTCATTCCCAGCTGAATATCAGGTCACCCCCGGCTCTCACAGCATCTTCCCTATCTGAATAGCTTCAACTCCCCACTAGTCCTTCACTTGCACACTCATCCACAAATCTTTCATCCTCGCTCAAATTAATGGGGAAATTGTCGCTTTCTCGGTCCGAATCTCTCTCACTTCATGCGGCCATCATTGTAAACAATAGGGAACTTTGCGTATATGTTCAACTGACTACGTCACGCTACTTCCGGTAGGGGCAAGCCTTTTTTTTATCAGATACCAAAAGTTGCAATCTTTATCGTCGTTGTTCTATACTAAATCCTTTCAGCAAAAATATGGCAATATCGCGAAATGATCAAGTATGACACATAGAATAGATCTGCTATCCCCGTTTAAATAAAAAAAATTCATTTCAGTAGGCCTTTAATAGACAATATCTTTACAAATGTTTTAGGGATTCACATCACTACTGGGTTAGTGATCAATGACATAAGTGATCATCTGCCTATATTTGCAATATTTGACTATCAATTCCCTAAAAGAACATATAATCAAATACTTAAGAGGAAAAGAAGTGTCAATCATATTAATAACTTCAGGAATGACCTATTAAAACAAGAGTGGAAAGAGGTGTACACAGATGATATAAACACTGCCTATGATTCTTTTCTTAAACATTATATTACTCTGTATAACAAGCATTGTCCTGAAGTTCCATGCACATCTGAACAAAGGCAAAATAATGCACTTTGGATGATAAACAGTTTGAAAAATGCATGTAAAAAGAAAAATAGACTTTATAAGGAGTTTATCAAATCAAGAACAGAGAATACTGAAAAACGCTATAAGAACTACAAAAACAAGTTGACCAATATATTGAGACAAGCAAAAAGGGAATATTACAAAAGAATGTTGAATAAAAATAACATAAAGGCTACATGGAATATTTTGAATAAAGCAATAGGGAATAGGACAAGGCGAACAGAACTACCTAGATATTTAAAAAAAGATAATATGTTAATTGAAAACAAAGATGAAATTGTCAATGAATTAAATCAATTATTTGTAAATGTAGGACCTAGCTTAGCAAACAAAATACCAAGAGCTAATGATCAATCAGGGGGTGTCTGGAAAAGGGAAAATAGGGTTATGCAGTCAATGTTTCTTAGTAAAGTGACTGAAAATGAAATATTATCTGTGGTTTATAAACTAAAAAACAAGACCTCAACAGACAATGAGCGTATTGACATGAAAATAATAAAAAAACACAATTGATTGCATCATTAAACCATTACATTATATAATTAATTGTTCTTTTAAAGTAGGAGTTTTCCCAGACAGTATGAAAACAGCTAAGGTCATACCTTTATTTAAAACTGGAGACAAACATACATTTGGTAATTATAGACCAGTATCTCTCCTATCTCAATTTTCAAAAGTGCTTGAAAAACTGTTTGTTGATAAATTAGACTGCTTTATTGAAAAACATAAATTATTAAATGAAAGTCAGTATGGATTTCGATCAAATAGGTCTACAAGCTTGGCCATCATGAACATTATTGAAGATATTACAACTGCAATTGATCAAAATAAATACACAATAGGAGTTTTCATTGATTTAAAGAAGACATTCGACACTATAGATCATGAAATTATCATTTCTAAATTATATACTTATGGAGTTAGAGGAGTTGCACTGGACTGGTTAACCAGCTATTTACAACAGCGACAGCAATATGTTGAGATCGATGATCATAGGTCAGAATGTATGAATATTGAATGTGGAATTCCAAAAGGTTCGATTTTAGGAACTAAACTTTTTATTTTATATATAAATGATATTTGTGAGGTTTCGAAAACTTTACAGTACGTATTATTCGCAGACGCTACAAATTTATATTGTTCGGGACTTGAAAATCTTAGCCAATAATATTGAAGAGGAAATGGTTAAACTAAAATTGTGGTTTGATGTAAATAAATTATCTTTAAACTTGGAAAATACTAAATGTATGGTATTCAGTAATAAAAGAAAGATAGAAGTTAGTTTATCCATAAACAATGTGAAAATTGAGAAGGTGTCTGAAATCAGATTTCTGGGGGTCATCTTAGATGAAAAGTTGACATGGAAAGCTCATATATTGCATGTGAAAAATAAGCTATCTAAAAGTTTATTTATTTTGAACAAGGTTAAATACAGTTTCCCGTATAACACAATGAGAATGTTATATTGCTCAATTATTTTACCTTATTTCAATTATTGTGCAGAAATATGGGGAAATACATATCACAGCAACATAATGCCTTTATTTCTTTCACAGAAAAGAGCCATTCGTATAATTTTTACAGTAGGATATAGAGACCACACAAATCCACTCTTCATTAGGTCAGGATTATTAAAACTAAAAGACATTGTAGAATTGCATACTCTATTAGTGATGTTCAAAGCTATCAATCAATCAATCAATCAATGTTTATTTATACAGCCCTAAATCACAAGTGTCTCAAAGGGCTGTACAAGCCACAACGACATCCTCGGTACAGAGCCCACATACGGGCAAGGAAAACTCACCCCAGTGGGACGTCAATGTGAATGACTATGAGAAACCTTGGAGAGGAACGCATATGTGGGTAACCCCCCCCCCCCCCCCCCCCCCCCTAGGGGAGACCGAAAGCAATGGATGTCGAGTGGGTCTGACATAATATTGTGAAAGTCCAACACATCAGCGAAAGTCCAGTCCATGGTGGGGCCAGCAGGAACCATCCTGAGCGGAGACGGGTCAGCAGCGTAGAGATGTCCCCATCCGATGAACAGGCTAGCGGTCCACCCCGGAGCAGAGTAGAAAAGAAAAGAAAAGAAACGGCAGATCAACTGGTCTAAAAAGGGAGTCTATTTAAAGGCTAGAGTATACAAATGAGTTTTAAGATGAGACTTAAATGCTTCTACTGAGGTAGCATCTCTAACTTTTACCGGGAGGGCATTCCATAATATTGGAGCCCGAATAGAAAACGCTCTATAGCCCGCAGACTTTTTTTGGGCTCTGGGAATCACTAATAAGCCGGAGTTCTTTGAACGCAGATTTCTTGCCGGGACATATGGTACAATACAATCGGCAAGATAGGCAGGAGCTTGACCGTGTAGTATTTTATACGTAAGTAGTAAAACCTTAAAGTCGCATCTTAGGTGCACAGGAAGCCAGTGCAAGTGAGCCAGTACAGGCGTAATATGATCAAACTTTCTTGTTTTTGTCAAAAGTCTAGCAGCCGCATTTTGTACCATCTGTAATCTTTTAATGCTAGACATAGGGAGGCCCGAAAATAAAACGTTACAGTAATCGAGACGAGATGTAACGAACGCATGGATAATGATCTCAGCATCGCTTGTGGACAAAATGGAACGAATTTTAGCGATATTACGGAGATGAATGAAGGCCGTTTTAGTAACACTCTTAATGTGTGACTCAAACGAGAGAGTTGGGTCGAAGATAATACCTAGATTCTTTACCGAGTCGCCTTGTTTAATTGTTTGGTTGTCAAATGTTAAGGTGGTATTATTAAATAGATGTCGGTGTTGAGCAGGACCGATAATCATCATTTCCGTTTTCTTAGCGTTGAGTTGCAAAAAGTTAGCGGACATCCATTGTTTAATTTAATTAAGACACGCCTCCAGCTGACTACAATCCGGCGTGTTGGTCAGCTTTAGGGGCATGTAGAGTTGGGTGTCATCCGCATAACAGTGAAAGCTAACACCGTATTTGCGTATGATGTCACCTAGCGGCAGCATGTAAATACTAAAGAGTGCAGGGCCAAGAACCGAACCCTGGGGAACTCTGCACGTTACCTTAACATAGTCCGAGGTCACATTGTTATGGGAGACACACTGCATCCTGTCAGTAAGATAAGAGTTAAACCAAGACAAGGCTAAGTCTGACATCCCAATACGCGTTTTGATACGCTCTAATAAAATATTATGATCAACAGTATCGAAAGCGGCGCTAAGATCAAGAAGCAGCAACATAGATGACGCATCAGAATCCATCGTTAGCAATAGATTATTAGTCATTTTTGCGAGGGCTGTCTCCGTAGAGTGATTTGCCCTGAAACCGGATTGAAAAGGTTCACAGAGATTGTTAGACGCTAAGTGTTCATTTAGCTGCTGTGCGACAATTTTTTCGAGATAAACGGAAGGTGGGACACCGGCCGGTAGTTCACCATGAGGTCAGGATCGAGGTTAGGTCTTTTGAGTAGAGGATGAATAACCGCTTTTTTGAATGCTAGGGGAACAGTACCAGAGGAAAGTGATAAGTTTATAATATTTAACACTGATGGACCTAATAAAACAAAAAGCTCCTTGATAAGTTTCCCAGGAATTGGGTCAAGTAAACATGTTGTTTGTTTTGTCCCATTTACACATTTTAACAATTCCTCCAATGTTATTTAATCAAAGAGGGAGAAACTATTTTGGAGGGCAATGTCCGTCGTATATACAGTCGTATCTGTGTTAATAGAACCCAGTTGTAGCTGAGATGCATTGTCTTTAATCTCTTTTCTAATGACTTCAATTTTCTTATTAAAGAAATTCATAAAGTCATCTGCTGAGTGGGTGGAGCTACTGGGAGGAGTCCCTTGTTGGGTTAGCGATGCTACTGTACTAAACAAAAATTTAGGATCATTTTTGTTGAGGTGGATGAGATTTGAGTAATATTTAGCTTTAGCTGAGGTAAGCATGCGTTTATAAGTTATTAAACTATCACTCCATGCTTGATGGAAAACCTCAAGTTTAGTCGCACGCCATTTGCGTTCCAGCTTTCTACATGATAATTTCTGGGCTTTAGTTTCTTCTGTAAACCATGGGGTACGCCTTTTAGGGGCCCTTTTTAGCTTTAGCGGTGCTACACTATCAATGGTGTCGCGCAGGGCGTCGTTAAAGTTGTTAGTGAGGTTATCAATAGAGCCCACATAATTTGGGAATGGTGCCATTACCGAAGGCAGTAGGTCAGTAAGAGTCGTCGTTGTGGCAGCATTAATGTTGCGGCTGCTATAGTAGTTATTATTATTATTATTAGTTTGTTGACAATGAGTCAGAACTTCAAATTTTATAAGGTAATGATCGGACATTACTTTAGTGTACGGGAGTATCGTAACTTTAGAGGTGGTGACACCCCTGACAAGCACTAGATCTATCGTATTACCGTTGCGATGCGTGGGTTTATTTATTATTTGTGTAAGACCACAGCTATCAATTATAGTCTGGAGCGCCACGCATGGAGGGTCCGATGGGGTATTCATATGGATGTTAAAGTCTCCCATTATGATTATATTGTCGGCGTGCATCACTAGATCAGCAACGAACTCTGAAAATTCATTGATAAAGTCCGAATAGGGCCCTGGGGGGCGGTAGATGACAGCCAGGTGCAGAGCCAGCGGTGTGACAAACCTCACAGTAAGCACCTCAAACGAGTTATATTTATTATTTAGGTCCGAGGTAAGGCTAAAGTTTTTGTTGTATAATAGTGCAACACCCCCACCCCTTTTAATGGGACGGGCAATATGCGTTCCCGTATAGCCAGGAGGAGACGCCTCACCCAGCGCAAACAATTCGTCTGGTTTGAGCCAGGTCTCGGCTAGACCAACGACATCAAGATTATTGTCTCTAATGACTTCATTAACTAATAACGTTTTGGAAGACAATGACCTTATGTTTAAAAAGCCCATATTATAGGTAGTGGGCTGTTTTGAGGAGTTTTTGTTGAAAGTATCCGTAGTAGCAATATTAATAATGTTACGTTTATTATGCGTAGTGCACTTTAAATAATTTCAACCATATCTAGGAATTGATATGACAGGAATTTTTAGATTGTTTGCCACCTCAGTAAAATGCATGTCCACCTCTGACGCAGAAAAAACATTATGTGAGTTGTATATTATTCTAAGAGAATTGCTATGTGTGCAGGGATTATCCAGCCTGGCGCTGGCTAGTTCTATCTTAACAGACTCCTTATTAGCGCTTCTTTGTGGATTAGCATTTAGCTTTTTCGTTAGCCCCGCTAACAACAACGCATTTAGCTTTGTTGTTAGCCCCGCCCGACACCCCCGCTTCTGCTTCCGAGCGCATCGCTTACGTCTCTTTCGTTGACGGTCTCCGCTGGTAGTCGACGCCGCTGCTTCAAAGGCCACTGCTGGATGTAGCTCGCGAAGAATTCCCAAGCTAGCGAGTAGGTCCACCGTACACGCATCTTTCAGCCCAAAATGGCCCGATCTCTCCACATCCAGAATCATAAGTCGGTCGTAAGTGATCACGGAGTGAACACGCTGTGAGCCAGCCATGAAATTGACTGAATTGACGGGTGTTTTTGCCAAATCAATCTACACTTCTAGGAGCGCTCGCAAGAAGCTGCTGCCTTGAAGCGCCGCCATCTTGGTAATCTTGGTAAAGCTAGAAATAAAGTTCTTCCGAAGGACTTACAAAAGTTATTTGTGTTCACGTCTGAAGATGAGAACCACAGAAGGCCGTATGATTTTAAACATCCAAGAGTGCGAACAAATTTGAAGCAAATGTGCTTGTCTGTTGCTGGTGTGAAAGCATGGAATTCTCTAGACAAAGACTTAAAAAGTTGCAAGAATATGTTTGAATTTAAAAAGAGTTACAAAAAGAGACAATTGGAATTATATCAAACTGCTTTTTGATTTTGATTGGACGTGTCATTTTGAAAATGCTTAAACGAAAATTAAAAGTATGTTAGAGTTTGGGTGTTGGTGGAGGGAACAGTTATAAAGTCATCTAAATAATTTGTTTTAAAAACGGGGCGGATAAATATAAGAATAGTATTCTTCCATCTGCTCCTTTCTGATCATGGAAATGTATAAGAAACTAAAAAACAATGAAAGTGTCAACTGTACATGGCTTGTATATATGCATTTTTATGAAAGGAATAAAAAGAAATGATGATGATGATGATGATTTAAGGACAAACTTGCAATAAGAAACATATGTTTGATGTACCGTAAGATTTTTTGTTAAAATAAAGCCAATAATGCAATTTTTTGTGGTCCCCTTTATTTAGAAAAATATCAAAATACATTTTGGTACCGGTACCAAAATATTGATATCGACACAACCCTAGTAGCAGCGCGGACTTGCCTCTTCCCGGAAAAAACACGAGTCAAGACATTACGACTACTGTCGACAAATATAATGGTCAGCAACAATGTCGACTATTCCTCGCACCCCTATTCTGAACAATTATCATTTTTTGATTTGTATCCCAAGTCATGATATATCAATATCAAGTCCCAACACTCGTATGAATGTTAAATGTTTTATTTATACTTGTCCATGCGTATACTGTTATGTACCTTTTCTGTCTCGTCTTGCAATATTAAATCTAAGTAGACAATCCTTTTGGTGTAATCAAGTTCAGTGCGGCAATAACGGTTTATTGCCACTACATTCCTTTTTCTTCACCACTTAATTCTATAGACGACAATTATTTTGTCGAGACTGGTGGTACGCCTGTGATTCTAAGACAACAGCTCAATCGTTCTGTGACTGAATAGCGCTGCGGACTTGTGTTTACAAATGGTTGCCATCAATGAAAAAATAATTATCTAAGAGTCAGCAGAGGTTAATTTTGGTCAGTCACCTTTCGATCCACAGTACGCCGGTCGCCACTCTTGCGCCTAGCCTATAGATGACACGAGCAGTGACCTGTGACACAACCAGAGACAGCAGAGTAAACTGGGCCATGCGCTGCCCATGCCTCAATGGGTCTGGAAAGCGGAGAAGGGGGAAATGCTCCCTCATCACTGCAACCATGCCCCGTGATCAGTTGGGCTGTCCTCAACAGACCCTCCTCAGTGGTGCCACCCACCTCTGTTGTCTCCTGGAGACAGTGCTGCCCACCGCTGGTTGCCCCATATGTTGAGGCCATACACAAGGTGCTTTCTCAGGGTACTGTGGACGCTAATTATAAACTTAATTTGCATTTTAATTAGAACGGTGCCGAGTTAAATCCTGCCAGATGGATAATTTCAGAATGCTGTCCTTATTCCTCTTTTTTTCTGCTCTCTCATCGACCCTGTTTTCCACTGTCCTGTATTCATCTGTCTCAGGAACTCCTTAAGGGTGTTTCTTATTTAGTGTTATTTCTCTAAATGTCCCTCATCTTAAGAAAAAAAAAAAAGTATTCTCCATTTAATTTACCTCCACGCATAATTTGTTTAAGCTCATAAGCTTTATTCTTTCTTCATGCGATTTCTATTAAGTTATCGAATGTCTTCTTTGGTGGCTTGATTAGTAAATCAAGGTCTAAATCGCTGTCATGGCGCTCACTTAACACACTTTCCACGTGCAGGGGAAGTAAGCGATCTGCATGTGTGGGCTGCTAATATCATTCAGTTTTGGTCATTATTTTTCAATCTCCATAATTCGTCCTGTGTTGTCCCTCCATCGGCCCCCTTCATGGTCACGCTCATTCCCTTTCCTCACCTCCCAAGGCGTCCTTGCTCAATAATTGGCATTAATTGATTGACAGCTCCGATAGACCCATGTAACCCCGGTTCTGCTCTCATGTCGGTGTTTTAAATGAGAGTTTGTACATTCACTGACCATGTCTGCTTGTCACTTGTCAGCCAGGGTGAAGCCAATCCAAGCTATGTCTCACTGTAGCAAAGGAGACAGTCCTAAATGCTTGTAATTGCTTTGTGGGTCGAGTTTGGGTTGTACTGCATTGTTTATTGTACTTTAAAAGCTTGGTTAGCTATGCCATCACCCGCCATGATATGTTTTGGTTACTTGAACTTGTCCGTTTCATTGCAAAATTATGTCCTCTTGTCTTCAGTTTTTGATAAATAAACCTAAGTAGTTGTTTTGATTGATAGCCATAATTCTAGGGAGGCTACCATTACATTTGGATCACGTGTCCGTGAAAATAGTTAATATAAATAGAATATGTAATATAATAATAATAATAGTGGATTTTCTCTTGTATTTGTTTGGGATTAGAACCTGTTACTTCTGTCTAGGTTTATCCAGATCTGATCTAAGTTTTGTCAGAAACTTAAGTTGAACTTCCAATTGAAAATCTTTCATCAACAAATCAGGTTTTGTTTTTTGTACTTATGTATGCTCTTGCTAAAATGTCTTACTTTGAACCCAGATCAGTCTGAAATATCAGTCTTTTTTTACTCTGAATTGAAGCTCTTCACTTGCTGATTTTTTGCAGATTCCTGCACATGCTCTAATTTGTCATGATTACAGTCAATGTACTTATTTTAGGCTCCACTTTTGAACCATAAATTATGCAGAAGAGCCTATTTTAATTCATTTCTGTCTGTGTTATTTTAAGTTTATATTTAAATAATTCTCGCAATAGTCCAGTAATTTTTCATGAGTTTTTTCCCCATGTACGAAACTAATAATTTCATTGCATGCATGTATAAACACACGCGCACGCACACACACACACACACACACACACACACATACACACACACACACACACACACACACACACACACACACACACACACACACACACAGCTCAGTTACAGCTCATTTTTATTACCTATTACCTATTCTGTGTTATGTTTTTTATGTTGCACGATGGTACCAAGAACAATTCCTAGTTTGTGAATCTGTTCTCAAACAATGGCAATAAAACTATTCTGATTCTGATTCTGACACACACACTATTTTCACTACAAATATTTCGCCCCTGGGGTTTTGTTATGGTACCAATGCATTAGCTCCAAAAAATGATATTGTGCTTGTCCGATATCCAAGTAGTTAATGAAAATCAATACTACTTAGTGATGCATCGCTCGATTAGCCACTCATCACTACCGGCCGATTTATGGTTATGGTGTTAGTTTATTTTGCACATGCATACAATTACATTATGATTCATCACATTTATTGTTTTTCATTACAACACGTCCAAGGGAGTAGGAAAACCTACCCTTTTCGTTTTATAGTAATTTCGAACACATTTAATGTACTGAATCTGTAACACATTGAATAAATAAATGAGTATGTAAATTAATAAATACATGAGCATGTAAATAAATATTCATTACATACATTTGTTTAAATAAATAAAAAATGTTTATCAGGATTCTTCTTTCTACTAAAATGTGTAAAAACTTGTAGTATGAACAGTTTTTTTAACTGGATCCTAATAGTACATTGTTTGACTTCTTTGCTTATTCATTCTATAATTTAATTCCACATACTCATATGCTAATGGTCTTAAGTGTTGTGCGCGCACACACATGTTTTTCTCTAAAGTTATATGTATCCTCTTAGTTGTACATTCTTGGGTAGCATGTTACAGTGCCTAATTTAAGCTGTTTGAAAATGCACCAAATTCAATAAATTAAGGGTTTTAGTGTTCTTGATAGCCAACGTTATGTATTATTCTCACTGACCCCTTTTGTAACACGGTTAGTGAATTAAATGTACTTTTGTAGTTATTTCCCCATATTTCTTCACAATATCTCAGATATGGTAACACGAGCAAGCAGTAGAGAATATGGAATGCCTTTCAATGTCGATCACAAAAGCTGATTTTCTCTGGCTAATAATGAATTTATTTTTGTTCCCCTGGCTTGACATGTAAAGTAAAGTTAAAGTACCACTGATAGTCCCACACACACACTAGGTGTGGTTAAATTAACCTCTGCATTTGACCCATACCCTTGTTCCACCCCCTGGGAGGTGAGGGGAGCACTGAGCATCAGCGGTGGCTGCGCTCGGGAATTATTTTGGTGATTTAACCCCCAATTCCAACCCTTGATGCTGAGTGCGAAGCAGGGAGTTAATGGGTCCCATTTTTATAGTTTTTGGTATGACTCGGCCGGGGTTTGAACTCACAACCTGCCTATCTCAGGGCGGACACTCTAACCACAAGCCCACTGAGTAGCAGCTAACTGTATGTTCATACAGAGTGCAGAGCCGCTCCCTTAAGTATATCATCACCTCCATTTCATCAAATAAACTATCATATTTTCAGGACTATAAACCACTACGTTTTTGCTACGCTTTGAATCCTGTGGCTTACTGTATTAACGGTGCGGCTAATTCATGGGTTTTTCTTAACTAACGGCCATAATGTTTTGTATTAAAAAAATAGTTTGAATATTAAACCGACAGAGTAACTGAAAAGGTGTGTTATTGTTTGTGCTATGGCACCATCTTTTGGACAATGTCACTCACTGCAGGTGTTGCAGGTTGAAAATGTACTTCCTGTTTCATGCATTGGACCGGAAGTGAAAAGGTCCATAGCGTTTCTGCTCGATATGATTCTTCATTGATCACTCTAAGCAATGTTTTTAAGTTTTACAATATAATGTAAACAATTGTGCTTACGAATCTGTCCCATCTGTAATGTCTGTAGGAGCGTTTTCATGCATATTTGTACATGCTATCGTGATGTAATCAAGCTTGCGTCGTAAGCATTAGGGAACATGCTAACACGTTTACAAGTGTCTGTTAGTATTATTAACTTAAAACGGCATTCTTTTTGTATTGTTTCAGTTCCGTGAATTCACCAAAATGTCACTGTGGAGTTATTAAGTCTGTTTAGCTGAATGCAGAGCTAACTTATGACTTCGGTTTTGTTTTGATCAGCCATATTACTGTCGTTTGGAAGCAATTAAGGTATGTAAATAAACATTTACAAAATCTTTCGAACCAGTATATATCTGTGGCTTATAGTCTGGTTTGGCAAATACATGTAATTATATATTTTTTCTTTTAAAAATTTGGTGGATGCGGCTTAAATACTGGTAAATACGGTACATTTCTTACAAATATTATCACTAAAGGACGAGGCTACACGTGTTACACACTGAACAGACAGGAAGGTATGGTAATTGCAACACAATAAATAATAAGTCTTTTGTGAAGTTTAATAAGTGTAGATGGAAGCATGTTACAGCAGAAAGTAATCAGCTATTAACAGGAAATTAACAAGTAAATAAGAAGCTAGAGAGAGGATAATATAAAAGTGCTTTGTTGCTGTGTAGCTGCCAGACAAACACGTTAAGGGTAGGGTGGATCGATCTATATACCAAGGGTAGTATGAGTATATGATCGATATTGGAGTTAGTCGATCAATATTTTTATTTTCACAATATTTATTTTTTCTTGTTTTTGTTAATGTTTACAAATTATGGGAATAATTCCCATGAGAACTTTAAAGGCAAATACCAAATGATTTCAAAGCGTGGTAGGCTTTGCTTTTGTTGAGATATTGTGTACTATTGATTTTATTTTGCTCAAACAATTGTAACAAAAGAGAATAAGGAAGTAGTTTAAATATTGTGTTGATATTGTTATATTGTCAATAGCTGACACCATAAATACATTAAAAACAAAATATACAGTTCATACATGTGATTGGTATCGGCCAATTTAACTCATGGATGATCGGAATTGGCAGGAAAAAAAAACCCTAATCGAAACACCCCTACTTCTAATATGTGAATCTCAGTATTCTGCCATCCCTACATACATGTATTTATGTTGTGCTGCATGAGCTCGTTTTAACATTCTAAAACAAACATGTGATCCTTGCAACTCCATTTCCTGTACGGTCTAATTGCTGTAGTCATGTTGTATGTTATCATTGGCAACATATTGCACATTATACCCACACAAAAATATTCAAAACACCTACACTTCATTATTCCATGTTTAATTTATATGTGATTTACAGCAAGGTTTTTTTGTTGACTTTAAGACACACCTTTTTGTGACAGTAGCTTTGTTTAGCTTGTTCCCCTCTCCAATAATTCATGCATGAACTGTGTGCCGAGCACATGTAATGTATGACATTCTTCCAGGTTGTTTTGGTTTGGGAGTCTGCCAGCCCCAGTTTTGCACCTCTTTGCAAGCCCAGTTTGATGTGGTGTGAATAACATTCAGACATACACACACACAGTCACACACACACACGCCCTCAATAGTGTTCATTCAGGGAAGCCATGCGGGACACCCTCCCTGCTCTGAGGGTGGCATTTGGCAAGGGCTGAACACACCTGGCAAAGCGTCTGCATCTCTCTATCACCCATCGTGTTGTTCGCCGCGTGCAGTTTTGTATCGCAAAACAAAGTATTGAGTAAAAATGAATTAGAAAATATCCAACATTATAATTGCATTTAAATCTTGAATTTAGCCGAAGTGAAACAATAAAGGGAAATCTGTCATTTAGAAACAAAACACTCAAGAGATCAGTCTATTCAATTACCCTGTGAGGTCTGGCATGGAGTAGAGCCTCCTTCTAAGGCATGGATCCATCCTGTGTAGCAACAGTAGCTATGTGATAAAGACTTGGCAAAGGGGAGGCACACATTCTCCAGATCAAAATCTGTCTGGTTTTGTCTAACATTCCCTCTGTCTCTTCATGTAAGGCATCGCCATTCTTCCAGTTGATGGTTATCATTGCAGCGAGGATTCATATCCGTCGCGACATGACAGCGAGGTGATGCAAGGTCTTTGAAGACCTTGTCGTTGGCGTTCTAGGAATATGCGGTCGCAATGTAAACTCAGAAACCCAGTCAATCCTTAAGCGGTGGACTGACGAGGATCCCGTTTAGCTCTATCTTTGTCATTTGTCAAATATTTGAGTGAATGAAGTGGTGTGATGAGGTGCAGAGACCAGATATTTAAAGGGATTTTAACTCATTTGAGCAATTACATGCTTAACTGGCCCAAGATAATCTGTCATCCAAAGATTGGAGCCCTGGCGCTCCCCTTCTTTTGCTGATCCTTCGCTCTCTCTCATACCCTCCTACATGGCACAAGAGAAGCTCCCAATAGTGGGATTTAGAGCACAAAAGCCTCGTCTGAATGGAACCAAGGCCTCAGAGAAATTAATTGCCTCTAACAAACAGCATGACTGCTAGCATGTTTTGTGTCCTATTCTTATCAGGTGTCCTGATGTAGAAGGGTGGTCCAAACTTCCAAAGAGGATGAACCTACAAATGTGGATTTAAAGTTGGGAATTTCTATAGGAGACTTGGGCTAAGTTGAACTACATCAGGGTTGCCCAAAGTAGGAATTTAGAGCAAAAGATAAGTCATAAATCACCATAACACTACACAGAAGAAATGGGCTTAGCACAAAGAACATGATTTGCGATCACAACCCATTAAAAAATGATCCAGGTCCTATGTTCCTATGTTAGAGGAAACCTTCACTAAATTACCAAACGTAGCTTGGAGACTACAGTAGATTTGTTGGTTGACTATGGGAATTATGCTTTAATAATTTTTTGTGCACTGTGGACTGCCATGTCGAAACCGAAGGACTATTCTCCAACCTGTTCCCATAAAGTCTGAAGTGTTTTCCAAAATGTGTTGGGAAGGGAAGAATTCAAATGAAATGACAACTATCAAGAGGAATTTCAGTTTTTAAAGTCTACATTTTCGGGAAAACAATTTTGCAACAATACACAACCTAATGTGTGTTAATTATGAGGAGTTGGACTGTAAATGTTTTCAGGATTCAAGATTCCAAACCCCTAGCTTACCAATTGTTCACTAGCATTTCTCCACGTCGCTTGTTTTTCTAAATATATGCAGTAGAACGTAAAGAAAAGCAGTATTTAACAATGGTATCTTTGGAAAACGAGTTTAAATGGTTCTATGACACAACTCGCACCTCGGAAGACATATATTGTGAAACCGCTTCGCCCATTGAAATGAATAGAAATCCATTTAATTGGTGCATGAGCCCCCCCAAATACTACCATTTTAACATTTAAGATGCCTTTTTAAAAAAGATAAACAAACTTTTAAGATAAATATTGTATGAAAAAAAACAAACGATAAAATGTACTACAAACGCCAGTAGTTTTAGGAAGTGATTTAATAATCATGTACAGCATTCACCTTGGAGAGTGGAGTTTGACGGTATCTCTTTTGAGCTGCTTCTCTGTCAAACACTATCAGCAACATCTCCATTTTTTCATGGATAAATATCCACCGATAAATCCTTATTTCAATGTCTTTGGCTATGATCTCTAGCTATAAGCTAATGCTAGCAAGTAAGACCGGATGTTTGATTGGATCTTTCGGGCTTCACTCTGGCATTTGCTACGCCAACTAGCAAGGTGCGGGGAGTGGGGGGGGGGATTCCTTTGAAAGTTTTTTGCTCGCAGTATATATTTTTTCCATCTTATCTTTATTAATAATCATTACGTGCTATGTACAGGTAGCATAACATAGCTGGAGTCATGTTATTCTTCAGGCTAAACATGAGTTATGACTGACTCAACAGCGCCTCTGCTGGTTCCAACCAAGTAGTTCACTTAATTCTATCTCAGTTGCTTCTCCGCCATTAATCAGTTCCACAGTATCAATTTCCTTCTTAGCAAATAATGAATCCACTTACTCATTATTGTGCCCATCCCTGTTCGTAATACAATGCTTAAGCGTATTGTTATGTGATTGGTCTGAATAGTGTTTATTATGTAAGTTTATTTAATGAAATTAAAATAAAAGGAAATAGATTTTTTTCTTGAAAAAACGTGATTCTCTTCACTGCTCCTCTATTCGTCTTCTAATCTATACCTGCAGATACTGTAAGCCAAATACAATATGCCTCCGCTAATTGAAAGAATATCTGTGGCAATTAATTAACTGTATGAATTTGGAGAGCTCTCAGTCAAGCTGTAGGCAGTTGTGGGGATTTACTTGTGTCTGGGGTGTGTGGCACAGTTGCCCTAGTTCTGTTCCCTGCTTGCCCCCACTCCCACATGTCACCATTCTGTCTGCCACCAAGCAGCATGGCATCTATCATCCGCCACCGACGCCGCCGCACTCTACAAAAGGGAGCTGAAGCATGCACAAAGACATTTGCATTTTTGCATCTCATTATAGCTATAATTGCATGCCGGTGTTAGCGGCCCCTTCGCCATTATCTTGCACATTTTTTTTAATTTTTTTTTTATCAGTGACGTTTGAAATGTGTGTTTAAATGTCAATTATTGACTACAGAAAAGGAGTGACCTTTGTGCCGTCATCTTTCTTTCTCCTTCGTCCCCCGTTCATACTCGCCTCCTCTATTGCTGTCATATTAATATTATTTGCTGTGATTTGTCACTGCTACTGTATGTTGACCATATGTTGATTCTTCATTTTCACATTAATGACAACAGTCCTACGGATGCATACCATTAATGAACATAAAATGTTTTCTCAAGTAGCGCCTGCAGAGGGTACCAGGCATCTATTAGTGGAGATGAGTTTCTGGGTGGGAGGTCTTGGTAAAATAATATATTTTTTAATTTTACAGTATAATATTAGCAATGTTTTCACAAATAAAATATGTTTGCAGTAAAATGCTGAATTAATATCATATGAATTTTGTCAAATCAAACCTTGTTTTATTTTTTTATTCAGTTTAAAATGTTTATCCTAGTTTTTGTGTAATTCATTAACGAATGACCAAACATTATGCCTTAGCGCAGGGATTGGCAACCCAAAATATTGAAAGAGCCATATTGGACCACAAATACAAAAAGTAATCGGTCTGGAGCCGCAAAAAATTAAAAGACCTATATAAGTGTTATAATGATGGCAACACATGATGTAAGTGTCTATGTTAGCTATATTATCCTATCAAAATGACAATAAAAGTATTATATAAGTGTTATAATGAAGACAACACATGATGTAAGTAGCTAATTAGCTATATTAGCCTACTATCAAAATGACTGTGTCGCAGGCTGACGCAAATCTGACAGAAATGTTGAAATATAGTATTTATTCTACACATTTTACAACATTGGAAAATATTACTAAAACTTCTCAGAGGGTGAGATGAGTCCTGGAAATTACTGTCTTAGAATGGCCAAACGTATAGATGTGTGTGTCCAAGTTAAAGGAAACGACAGGCTGTCTTCTTCTAATGGATTTTAGCTGGGTTTGCTGTGGTCTGGAACAAAATGGCACACTAACAACTATCAGAATGCAGCCAATATTACATACAGATAATGTGTCATGAGACATGTAAATATAAATTAGATACACAGAGGACATAAGTAAAGGAAATTAAATGAGCTCAAATATACCTACAAACGAGTCATAATGATGCAATATGTACATACAGCTAGGCTAAATAGCATGTTAGCATCGATTAGCTTACAGTCATGCACTGACCAAATATGCCTGATTAGCACTCCAACAAGTCAATAACATCAACAAAGCTCACCTTTGTGCATTCACGCACAGTATAAAATGTTTGGTGGACAAAATGAGACAAAGAAGGCGTGGTATAAAACAAGTCTTTCTGTGGCAGCGTCTAAAAACGTTATACATGTAAACAAACTGTTGAGTCACAGTCCACACAGCGGTGAGTTCAAGGGTAGCTGAAATTAGTAGGACAAAACGGCGATCGCCAAATACTCACATCAATGAAGCATAAACACAAACATATTACACAGTGGGCTTTCTAACAATTAGGAAGGTGTGTGCCGTGTTTGTCCTCAACAGAAACCATATTACAACAAAAACATATTTTTCACCACATTTTTTTTTCATTTACTACATACATTTTTGAAAAAGCTCCATGGGGCCACCAGTGCTCCGCTAAAGAGTCGCGTGTGGCTCTAGAGCCGCGGGTTGCTGACCCCCGCCTTGGCGGAATCGAGTGTCCGAACTTAACCACCATTTGCATGGGTGACTGCTGTTTTTATTTAGTAAAACTGCAAATTGGCGCCAGACAAAGTTGCACGCGCCAGCACTTTGATGAAGAAGGTGCGAGACACTATTGCATCCTAGAAATATCTTGTAGCAAAATATAAATGTGGCTTCCGCATGGCTCTTCTGTCCCGTCCTTTCACGCTGCTTGTTGTCAACTTTGCCAACAAAAAGTCTTTAATATATATAATATAATGTTATCTCTATAAAATGTATCTCTTATGTTTGTGTGTCTTGGAAATTAGATTTTGTTTTTATCTGACTTTTTGGAACACAAACTAAGGTTTGACTGTACATTGTATTATGGCCTCTGTTTCTCTACATTATTTTTTGAAATGTGTTTATTGATGCGTTGGACAGGCACGGTGTACTTTAAATAATATTGTTGCAAATGCACCAAAATTTGCCAAAAGGCTGTTTTTCATTCGTCGTCCCTTGACAGATCTTTAAGTTGTCTACCTAAAACAGAAAAAATGATTATACAGTGCACAGTGGAGTAACTCCTAGGAAGGGGTGTATCAACCTGATATCCGTCCAATACCAGTAAATAAAAAATAGTGTTATCTGATTGCATCTAAAATCACCAATATAAGCGCTCCGATATGCACAGTTTTATTGACAGCCAGTTAACATGTAAATATCCTCTAGTAGGCACACAAGGTTGGTATTTTGTTGTATTATATGTGTAGGCTACTAGAAGATAGCATCCACACAACAGTTAAGCACACAATAGCACACAAGCTAGACCATTTTTGGGAGAATTTTGCCTATCGTTCACAGTCCTTATGAAAGACAGGAAGACAAAAGGTTTGTATTTATTTCACATTCTAACATATACAAATAGGCTCGTTCTAGGTGGCTAGCAATACAGCTAATGGGAGCAATCGATTATACCTCAAAATCACTTTAGGATACATTCAAAAACCGTCAACATTTCATTTACGTTCCGTAACCTGTATAATAACCAAACTGTAGCGACATTGTTATTGTAAGAACAAACAACTAGGAACTCTCTTTCTAGCGTATTAACACATCGGCGTGGTACAGTATTAGCCTTAAAAGCTAACTACGGCAAGAGGTAAGCTAGGTTCTACGTCAGCACGAAACACGTTTGAGTTTGTAATGCACAACACTGCGATACGACACCAATCTGTACTGACTGAAAAACATGAACAATCATATTACAGTATCTGTAAAGTATTAGCCGACACATTTTATGTTTGGTTTGTACACAGCTAGCTCGATGTGCTGCATGTATCATGATCAATAGGATTGTCGGCGATCACTCGAAACAAGTATGATTGTCCTCCTGTTGGTAGGACTGCCTTCAGGAGAACGCTTGTGCGTGGAATCTTTTAAAGTGGGGAGACTGGGGCACAGACAGCCACCACACTGTCCTTGGCAAAGAGAAGGCCAGGGTCCAATGGCATGGAGACCAAGACAATTGGGGGCCCATCTTTGCTGCAGCCTTCTTCCGCCTTTGTGACCGCTGTGGAGCTTCTATGCAACCATCATACGCCCACTCCACCGTTGAGGTATTTTACGACGAGGGAGACGCGCAGACTCCAACGTCACTTCTTCGCTGTGGGGAGCTGTATCCGATGGCAAGGAAAACCCAGGACGACCGGCACCTCCTCACAGCTGCAGGAGGCTGCAAAAGGCAGCGGGGCGATCAATAGGATAGTGACTTACTCGATGGACAGTTGTCCGTTTGGTCCAACTGACCGAGGATGTTTCCTGTTGATTTGGTTAAAGGCCTACTGAAACCCAATACTACTGACCACGCAGTCTGATAGTTTATATATCAATGATGAAATCTTAACAATGTAACACATGCCAATACGGCCGGGTTAACTTATAAAGTGCAATTTTAAATTTCCCGCTAAACTTCCGGTTGAAAAACTCCTTTGGATATGACGTATGCGCGTGACGTAGCCAGTAGAACAGAGGTATGGCTCCCCCATTGAGGCCAATACAAAAAGCTCTGTTTTCATTTCATAATTCCACAGTATTCTGGACATCTGTGTTGGTGAATCTTTTGCAATTTGTTCAATGAACAGTGGAGATTGCAAAGAAGAAAGTTGTAGGTGGGATCGGTGTATTAGCGGCCGGCTGTAGCAACACAAGAGGACTTACTTGGATAGCAGACGCGCTAGCCCATGCTAGCCACCAACCGATGCTAGCCGCCAACCGCATCTGTGATCGGGTGAAGTCCTTCGTCGCGCCGTCGATCGCTGGAACGCAGGTGAGCACGGGTGTTGATGAGCAGATGAGGGCTGGCTGGCGTAGGTGGAGCGCTAATGTTTTTATCATAGCTCTGTGAGGTCCGGTTGCTAAGTTAGCTTCAGCGTCGTTAGCAACAGCATTGTTAAGCTTTGCCAGGCTGATAATTATTAACCGTGTAGTTACATGTACATGGTTTAATAGTATTGTTGATCTTCTGTCTATCCTTCCAGTCAGGGATTTATTTATTTTGTTTCTATCTGCATTTGAGCCAGATGCTATCACGTTAGCTCATTAGCTAAAGAGCTTCGCCGATATATTGTCGTGGAGATAAAAGTCACTGTGAATGTCCATTTCGCGTTCTCGACTCTCATTTTCAAGAGGATATAGTATCCGAGGTGGTTTAAAATACAAATCCGTGATCCACAATAGAAAAAGGGGAGAGTGTGGAATCCAATGAGCCAGCCTGTACCTAAGTTACGGTCAGAGCGAAAAAAAATGTCTTTCACTGCATTCTAGTTCGTCACTCTAACGTTCCTCATCCACAAATCTTTCATCCTCGCTCAAATTAATGGGGTAATCGTCGCTTTCTCGGTCCGAATCGCTCCAGCTGCGTTGAAAACAATAGGGAAATATGAGGAGGTGACAACTGACTACGTCACGCTACTTCCGGTAGGGGCAAGGCTTTTTTTTATCAGAGACCAAAAGTTGCGAACTTTATCGTCGTTGTTCTATACTAAATCCTTTCAGCAAAAATATGGCAATATCGCGAAATGATCAAGTATGACACATAGAATGGATCTGCTATCCCCGTTTAAATAAAAAAAATTCATTTCAGTAGGCCTTTAAGCAATCCATTAATTCGGCGTAGCTTGGCTCAAAGTTCCAGATGTGCAGCGTAACCATGTCACACTCTCGGCTTCCGTCTTCTCCAACGTTTCAGTCTGTTCTTTGTGCTTGCTTCTATAAGCAGCAGTTCATCCTCCATACGTTTAGTTTAAAAAAGATAAGGTTGTGTATCCTAATTTGTCCAAAAATAGTCTACGTTGTCCTTTACCAAGTCTGCCATGATTAGAAAACACACTCGCATTTGATTCCGGAAGTAGGAACACAAGTTGTTGCAGGAAGTCGAAAATGCGGTGCTATGGTAACGGAAATAAGTGCGCCAAATAATTAGTTCCGGCTGTGCATAAAATGACCAAAATGCGGTAAATATTGTACATATAAAAATTGTTATGATCGTGTCTGTTACTACATTATATATTTACTTGTAGTGTGTATATAAAATGTTGATGGAGGGTTTTGACGGCTACAACGGTGACTCCCATTAGCCGCATCTTGCAAGTGTTTTTTATCATCTTTAAAAGCCTAAAAAAAGACGTGTGTTCTTTTCTCTCATAATGATTGTGAACAAGAGACAACGTAAAGACGACATCAGCTCATTCCAGGGTTAATAATAAATAGTTTAGCAATCTTCATACCTGTCATTGTTCTCTGAGTAAATTCACTTAATCGAGCTGTTTCTAACCTACCATGCTACAAAATGAGAGCTGCTTTAAAATGGCTCCAAGTGACATTCCTGACTTGTTCAAGTCAATGATACGTTTTTTCAGATCTGTGCTGAGTTCATTTGACTTTCCCATTGTTTGTAACCAAGTCTAATGACTGCATCACATGAGCCCTATTTAAAGGCCTACTGAAACCTACTACTACCGACCACGCAGTCTGATAGTTTATATATCAATGATGAAATCTTAACATTGCAACACATGCCAATACGGCCGGGTTAACTTATAAAGTGACTTTTAAAACTTCCCGGGAAATATCCGGCTGAAACGTCGCGGTATGATGACGTATGCGCGTGACGAAGTCCGAGTAACGGAAGTTATGGTACCCGTAGAATCCTATACAAAAAGCTCTGTTTTAATTTCATAATTCCACAGTATTCTGGACATCTTTTGCAATTTGTTTAATGAACAATGAAGGCTGCAAAGAAGACAGTTGTAGGTGGGATCGGTGTATTAGCAGCGGACTACAGCAACACAACCAGGAGGACTTTGTTGGAGCGCTAGCCGCGCTAGCCGCGCTAGCCGCCGACCTCACCTTGACTTCCTACGTCTCCGGGCCGCCAAACGCATCGGGTGAAGTCTTTCGTCCTTCTGCCGATCGCTGGAACGCAGGTGAGCACGGGTGTTGATGAGTAGATGAGGGCTGGCTGGCGTAGGTGGAGAGCTAATGTTTTTAGCATAGCTCTGTGAGGTCCCGTTGCTAAGTTAGCTTCAATGGCGTCGTTAGCACAGCATTGTTAACCTTCGCCAGCCTGGAAAGCATTAACCGTGTATTTACATGTCCACGGTTTAATAGTATTGTTGATTTTCTATCCATCCTTCCAGTCAGGGCTTTATTTTTTTGTTTTTATATGCAGTTAAAGCACGATGCTATCACGTTAGCTCGTAGCTTAACCATTTTGCCGATGTATTGTCGTGGAGATAAAAGGCACTGAATGTCCATTTCGCGTTCTCGACTTTCATTTTCAAGAGGATATAGTATCCGAGGTGGTTTAAAATACAAATCCGTGATCCACAATAAAAAAAGGAGAGTGTGGAATCCAATGAGCCAGCTTGTACCTAAGTTACGGTCAGAGCGAAAAAAGATAGGTCCATCACTGTCTCTCAAGTCCTTCACTGTAACGTTCCTCATCTACTAATCTTTCATCCTCGCTCAAATTAATGGGGTAATCGTCACTTTCTCGGTCCGAATCTCTCTCGCTCCATTGTAAACAATGGGGAATTGTGAGGAATACTAGCTCCTGTGACGTCACGCTACTTCCGGTACAGGCAAGGCTTTTTTTTATCAGCGAGCAAAAGTTGCGAACTTTATCGTCGATTTTCTCTACTAAATCCTTTCAGCAAAAATATGGCAATATCGCGAAATGATCAAGTATGACACATAGAATGGATCTGCTATTCCCGTTTAAATTTTAAAAAATCATTTCAGTAGGCCTTTAAATGGGCTCAGAGAAGTCAACCGGTGTCGTCAATCATAATCACTCACATGAAGTTAAGAGGCATGCCATGAAGCTGATTTGATTGTAACTTTTCTACATCACCAAAATTGATAATGTATGTTGCTGTATGTATACTTTTAATCCAGCAGGTTTGGTCACATTTTCAGTAGACTCGTAATAAATTCATAAAATAACCAAACTTCATGAATGTTTTTTGTGACAAACAATTATGTGCTCCAATCACTCTATTACAAAAAAATAAGAGTTGTAAAAATTATTGGAAACTCAAGACAGCCATGACATTATGTTCTTTACAAGTGTATGTAAACTTTTGACCACAACTGTATATGCTGTGACGGACAGACTGTTATGTGTTTGTGGGTATGTAAACTTTTGACCACAACTGTATATGCTGTGACGGACAGACTGTTATGTGTTTGTGGATATATATATATATATATATTAGGTCTGTGAATCTTTGGGTGTCCCACAATTCGATTCAATATCGATTCTTGGGGTCACGATTCGAAACAAGATTCTAGATTCAAAAACGATTTTTTTCCCGATTAAAAACTATTTTCTATTCATTCAATACATAGGATTTCAGCAGGATCTACCCCAGTCTCCTGACATGCAAGCAGAGTAGTAGATTTTTGTAAAAAGCTTTTATAATTTAAAAGGACAATGTTTTATCAACTGATTGCAATAATGTAAATTTGTTTTAACTATTAAATGAACCAAAAATATGACTTATTTTATCTTTGTGAAAATGTTGGACACAGTGTGTTGTCAAGCTTATGAGATGCGATGCAAGTGTAAGCCACTGTGACACTATTGTTCTTCTTTTTTTTTTTTTTTATAAATGTCTAATGACAATGTCAATGAGGGATTTTTAATCACTGCTATGTTGAAATTGTAACTAGTATTGATACTGTTGTTGATGATAGTCATTTTTGTTTCCCTACTTTTGGTTTGTTCTGTGTCGTGTTTGCTCTGTTTATTGCAGTTCTGAGTGTTGCTGGGTCAGTTTGGTTTTGGAATTGGATTGCATTGTTATGGTATTGCTGTGTATTGTTTTGTCGGATTAATTAATTTAAAAAAAAAAAATAATTATTTTAAATAAATACATTTTTTTTTTAAATCCATCCATCTTCTTCCGCTTATCCGAGGTCGGGTCGCGGGGGCAGCAGCCTAAGCAGGGAAACCCAGACTTCCCTCTCCCCAGCCACTTCGTCCAGCTCCTCCCGGGGGATCCCGAGGCGTTCCCAGGCCAGCCGGGAGACATAGTCTTCCCAACGTGTCCTGGGTCTTCCCCGTAGCCTCCTACCGGTCGGACGTGCCCTAAACACCTCCCTAGGGAGGCATTCGGGTGGCATCCTGACCAGATGCCCGAACCACCTCATCTGGCTCCTCTCGATGTGGAGGAGCAGCGGCTTTACTTTTAAAAATGAGAATCGATTCTGAATCGCACAACGTGAGAATCGCGATTCGAATTTGAATCTATTTTTTCCCACACCCCTAATATATATACTGTGTGTGTATATATATATATATATATATATATATATATATATATATATATATATATATATATATATATATATATATATATATATATATATATATATATATATATATATGTATATATATGTATATATATATGTATATATATATGTATATATATATGTATATATATGTATATATATATGTATATATATATGTATATATATATATATATATATATATAGTATATTTAATGATTTTATGAAGTCGTATTCATAATTTTTGAGTCAATCAATGAAATAATTGATAAGTTAAAATATCAATACATTTAAAAAAAATATTTGATCTACTTATTGATTCCCATTCTTTGCATGGGTCAGAATTTTAGTAGTCGTCAATCAATCAATCAATGTTTATTTATATAGCCCTAAATCACAAGTGTCTCAAAGGGCTGTACAAGCCACAACGACATCCTCGGTACAGAGCCCACATACGGGCAAGGAAAATTCACCCCAGTGGGACGTCAATGTGAATGACTATGAGAAACCTTGGAGAGGACCGCATATGTGGGTAACCCCCCCCCAGACCGAAAGCAATGGATGTGGAGTGGGTCTGACATAATATTGTGAAAGTCCAACACATCAGCGAAAGTCCAGTCCATAGTGGGGCCAGCAGGAACCATCCCGAGTGGAGACGGGTCAGCAGCGTAGAGATGTCCCCATCTGATGGACAGGCTAGCGGTCCACCCCGGGTTGGGAGCTGAGTAGAAAAGAAATGAAAAGAAACGGCAGATCAACTGGTCTAAAAAGGGAGTCTATTTAAAGGCTAGAGTATACAAATGAGTTTTAAGATGAGACTTAAATGCTTCTACTGAGGTAGCATCTCTAACTTTTACCGGGAGGGCATTCCATAGTATTGGAGCCCGAATAGAAAACGCTCTATAGCCCGCAGACTTTTTTTGGGCTCTGGGAATAACTAATAAGCCGGAGTTCTTTGAACGCAGATTTCTTGCCGGGACATATGGTACAATACAATCGGCAAGATAGGCAGGAGCTTGACCGTGTAGTATTTTATGCGTAAGTAGTAAAACCTTAAAGTCGCATCTTAGGTGCACAGGAAGCCAGTGCAGGTGAGCCAGTATAGGCGTAATATGATCAAACTTTCTTGTTTTTGTCAAAAGTCTAGCATCCGCATTTTGTACCATCTGTAATATTTTAATGCTAGATATAAGGAGGCCCGAAAACAAAACGTTACAGTAATCGAGACGAGATGTAACGAACGCATGGATAATGATCTCAGCATCGCTTGTGGACAAAATGGAACGAATTTTAGCGATATTACGGAGATGAAAGAAGGCCGTTTTAGTAACACTCTTAATGTGTGACTCAAACGAGAGAGTTGGGTCGAAGATAATACCCAGATTCTTTACTGAGTCGCCTTGTGTAATTGTTTGGTTGTCAAATGTTAAGGTGGTATTATTAAATAGATGTCGGTGTTGAGCAGGACCGATAATCAGCATTTCCGTTTTCTTAGCGTTGAGTTGCAAAAAGTTAGCGGACATCCATTGTTTAATTTCATTAAGACACGCCTCCAGCTGACTACAATCCGGCGTGTTGGTCAGCTTTAGGGGCATGTAGAGTTGAGTGTCATCAGCATAACAGTGAAAGCTAACACCGTATTTGCGTATGATGTCACCTAGCGGCAGCATGTAAATACTAAAGAGTGCAGGGCCAAGAACCGAACCCTGGGGAACTCCGCACGTTACCTTAACATAGTCCGAGGTCACATTGTTATGGGAGACACACTGCATCCTGTCAGTAAGATAAGAGTTAAACCAAGACAAGGCTAAGTCTGTCATCCTAATACGTGTTTTGATACGCTCTAATAAAATATTATGATCAACAGTATCGAAAGCGGCGCTAAGATCAAGAAGCAGCAACATAGATGAAGCATCAGAATCCATCGTTAGCAATAGATCATTTGTCATTTTTGCGAGGGCTGTCTCCGTAGAGTGATTTGCCCTGAAACCGGATTGAAAAGGTTCACAGAGATTGTTAGACGCTATGTGTTCATTTAGCTGCTGTGCTACAATTTTTTCGAGGATTTTCGAGATAAACGGAAGGTGGTACACCGGCCGGTAGTTTACCAGGAGATCATGATCGAGGTTAGGTCTTTTGAGTAGAGGATGAATAACCGCTTTTTTGAATGCTAGGGGAACAGTGCCAGAGGAAAGTGATAAGTTTATAATATTTAACACTGATGGACCTAATAATACATAAAGCTCCTTGATAAGTTTCCCAGGAATTGGGTCAAGTAAACATGTTGTTTGTTTTGTCCCATTTACATATTTTGACAATTCCTCCAATGTTATTTCATCAAAGAGAGAGAAACTATTTTGGAGGGCGGTATCCATTTGTATATACAGTCGTATTTGTGTTAATAGAACCCAGTTGTAGCTGAGATGCATTGTCTTTAATCTCTTTTCTAATGACTTCAATTTTCTTATTAAAGAAATTCATAAAGTCATCTGCTGAGTGGGTGGAGCTACTGGGAGGAGTCCCTTGTTGGGTTAGCGATGCTACTGTACTAAACAGAAATTTAGGATCATTTTTGTTGAGGTGGATGAGATTTGAGTAATATTTAGCTTTAGCTGAGGTAAGCATGTGTTTATAAGTTATTAAACTATCACACCATGCTTGATGGAAAACCTCAAGTTTAGTCGCACGCCATTTGCGTTCCAGCTTTCTACATGATAATTTCTGGGCTTTAGTTTCTTCTGTAAACCATGGGGTACGCCCTTTAGGGGCCCTTTTTAACTTTAGAGGTGGTGACACCCCTGACAAGCACTAGATCTATCGTATTACCGTTGCGATGCGTGGGTTCATTTATTATTTGTGTAAGACCACAGCTATCAATTATAGTCTGGAGCGCCACGCATGGAGGGTCCGATGGGGTATTCATATGGATATTAAAGTCCCCCATTATGATTATATTGTCGGCGTGCGTCACTAGATCAGCAACAAACTCTGAGAATTCACTGATGAAGTCCGAATAGGGCCCAGGGGGGCGGTAGATAACAGCCAGGTGGAGAGGCAGCGGTGTGACAAACCTCAAAGTGAGCACCTCAAACGAGTTATATTTATTATTTAGGTTAGGTGTAAGATTATAGTTTTCATTGTATATTAGTGCGACACCCCCTCCCCTTTTAAGAGGTCGGGCAACATGTGTATTGGTATAGTTAGGAGTAGATGCCTCATTTAGCGCAAAAAAATCGTCTGGTTTGAGCCAGGTCTCGGCGAGACCAACGACGTCAAGTTTGTTGTCTCTAATGACTTCATTAACTAATAACGTTTTGGTAGATAATGATCTTATGTTTAAAAAGCCCATATTATAGGTAGTGGGCTGTTTTGAGGATTGTTTGTTGAAATTATCCGAAGTAGCAATATTAATAATGTTGCGTTTATTATGCGTAGTGCACTTTAAATAGTTTCGACCATATCTAGGAATTGATACGACGGGGATATTCAGATTGTTTGCTTGATATTGCGATAAACTGAACGCATCATAGTTAGCTACCTCAGTACACTGTATGTCTGCCTCTGACACGGTCACAAAAGAAAAAACATTATGTGAGTTGTGTTTTATTCTAAGAGAATTGCTATGTGTGCAGGGATTATCCAGTTTAAATGGCTTCTTACCCGGAGACTCAACGCTTCTTTGGTTAGCTTTTCTCTTTGTTGTTAGCCCCGCTCGGCATCCCCGCTTCTGCTTCCGCTCGCACCGCTTACGTCGTCTCCATTGGTGGTCACCGCTAGCATTTGACTCCGCTGCTACAAAGGCCGCTCGATGTAGCCCGCGAAGTATTCCCATGCTAGCGAGGAGGTCCACCGTACATGCATGTAGTAAGTGTGTTTGTCCTTACATTATAGTTAAGTTAAAAAGTGTACGTTATCCCTATAATAGATTTGTATACGTCATGTTAGCGTGTACGCATTTTGGGCAAAGGTGTGAACTGTAATTTTTTGTCACAAAATGTTTTGCAAATATACAGTTATATATCGGTTATCGTTATTTGTTGTAAAGGTCTAGACATGATCAGTTAATCGGTATTGGTTCAAATTTCCATTTAATGCTTAAGCTTCTCATCATCTCTTCAATATATGACCGCTAACCTTTGCAGTACCTGGAAATTGAGGACTCTATAAATCGAAGATGAGTGCTATTTATTGCTTCACAAATGGTGTTTGAGTCATTGTTGAGACGTGTTACTGCATACTGTTTTACTGCATCAGAATTAACTACCATGTAATGAGCCGACAAACACCATCCTTTAGAGTTTATCAAACTACGCGCACCTCCTAATTAGAGGAAGCACAACCACCAGGATACATTTACATCTGATTTGATCTGGTGCAGAAAATCTCCCTATTAGCATCCTCCTCCCCGTGAATATAACAGTAATTGCTGCCTCACTCCGTTGTTGTTGTCCTGCTTTAGTCGAGCGCATTTAGCAAATGTAGCCCGTACTGTAGGTTATTATTATGCCACACAGTCTGGGGAATCAAATAAATCACTTAGGTTATCTTATTAATTAAGTCAAAATAAATGTGCTAGAGCTAATTTATTCCTTCCAAATACCATGGGATCTGCCATTGCAGCTAATGACATAGGCTGGCATTTCCTCATCTTAACAAATAACCTCCAGTAATTTATTTAGATTTTTCCAATTAGAGGTAATTTCTCTTGGCTATGACATTGTTTATATATAGAGCGGTTCTCTTGCGAATCCACGATACAGGTAACCCACGCAATGGTCCGCACTTGGTTTTAAAGCCACGGTTTTGCTTATTTTTCGGTACGTTTTGTGGGGGTAAAGAGAACAACTTTTTTCCTCCCAAAGTTATTTAGTTTTTTTGCTTATCATCACAAACATTCTGCAAAGTATCATTGGTGTAGTGAATACTATAAGACATTTATTTCAAGTTGACATTTACTAAACAACACTTTCAAATGGTAAATGATTATTTGTATTCTTTAATGACTTGTATACATCAGTGCTTCTCACTAATGCTTTGGCAAGCGGTGACCCACATTGATAAAATACATTTTTTTTATTGCAACATTTATAAATTAGCTGATTAGGATGACTGCTGCCCATGTGTCTACAGAGCTTTTTAGTACATGTTATATCAGAGGAGTGGAATATTTGCAGACACAAACAACAAGTCGAATTAGAATAGTGGGTGTCTTGATTCTGTCAGTCGGGACCAATAGAGTCACATAGATGTCCTCCGAGTGCCTGCAAGTCCGCATTCAGAGCAGGATCACTAGTGAGCTGCAGCAGATAGTGAAAGTTAAATTGTTGCTCCTTTTAAATGTTGTTTCAACTTCTATGCTAGTGTGAGTCATATTTCTTAATTTTGTTATTCTGGGTTGCACTTCCAGCTGTGCAAGGGGAAGAGGCACAACACGATTGAGCATTAATTACATCGTGACGAGCCTGACTTTCGCGACGGTGCAACGGGAGGTTGCGCGCGCACGCACGGACACAAACATGTTCACACAAACACACACAAACAAACACACATTCACAGACACACACAGGTTCACAATCAATAAAGGCGGATTTTAGACTGAGCATTGTTGCTTCCCTACTATTTACTACTGCTGTAACTTCTAGCAGACATTTCCTTGTTTGATCGAGGAAATATGTTAACAGCTGATCACCGTGATTGAAGTCAAATTAATCGCGATCAATGATTGCGATCATATAATTGCCCAGCCCTACTTTGTAATTAAATGGTACTGTAAATGTGCAACTCCAAGCATGTCCCCCGAAAAACCTATGTTGTCTGCAGCAGGCATTTGTGTTTCGCATAACTATGCTAGGTTTTTTCCGAAATGTGTAACTCAGCATTGGGGTGCGCCGATTTGCCGACATTGTCGACAAATATCGGCAGTAAAGTTCTCTGTTACAATTCACTCTGTTTTTTTCCGGACGGAAACATGTCAGCGCCACCACTCGCACCAAGGTTGCAGGTGAAAACTTGTAAAGTGTGGTAACATTTCACCCTATTGACATGAATACATTGCTCATTTTGAAAAGCAGACATTGGGGTTTTTTTGGCATCTGGGTTAGGTAATAACAACTTGGTAATATGGTTCCTTGGAACCTTGCTAGGTAGCTAACAAGTGTGAGACGAAGTTTTGTGAAACAAAGATTTACCGTATTTTCCGGACTATAAGGCGCACTTAAAATCTTTTTTTTTTTTCCAAAACTCAACAGTGCACCTTTATAACCCGGTGCGCCTAATGTAAGGAATATGTTTGGTTGGGCTTACCCACCTCGAAGCTATTTTATTTAGTACATGGTGTAATGATAAGTGTGAACAGTAGATGGCAGTCAAACATAAGAGATAAGTGTAGGCTGCACTATTACGGCAATATGTCTCAAGTAAACAATAACATTTTAAATGTACCATTGAAAATATACAACATTACATACGGCGCTTGAAGGATTGTCGACGCACTAAACATACGAGTATTATTAAGGTGTGTGTGTATAAGGTAAGACATATTTGCCGTTTTGTTTCGCAACATTACGCAAAAGCAACATTTCTTAACTTCTGGTACCTGCTGATCTGTATTTGGGATCTGCATAAATCCTGAAAAATTGCACGCGCCGACGCCGTAGTCGATAAGCTTCTTATTTTTCTCTATCTTCTTATGGCTGTTGCCATTTCTAATATAAAGTAGTGTAAAGTTCTTACTTATATCTGTCTGTAAACTCGCCATGAAAGCACTAAAACATACCGGTGTAGTTAATTTACATTATTCACCCAAGGAACTTTAGTTTTTAGAATTCCACTCGGACGGTTTTTCATGGGACTCTTTCCGGTGTTGTTGTTGTCTTCCACCCCCGTCCTTGCACGCTACATCGCTACAACAAAGATGGCGGGGAGAAGACGCTGTCGAAGGTGAGCCATGTAAATAAGACCGTCCACAAAACTGCGCATCTGGAAGCAACTGTCAGAAAGCGGCTTGAAGATGATCTGTAAAACATAATCTATGCAACATTTCTAGCAAAGAACCACCATTACATGTTATGTAGACCACAAGGAAGTGTTTTCAATTTAGAAAAAAAATATAATAATATCACTGCCCTTTGTCACCGATTCTGTTCATAAATTTTATGGACACAATTTCTAGGCGCAGTCAAGGCGTTGAGGGGATCCGGTTCGGTGGCTGCAGGATTAGGTCTCTGCTTTTTGCAGATGATGTGGTCCTGTGGCTTCATCTGGCCAGGATCTTCAGCTCTCACTGGATCGGTTCGCAGCCGAGTGTGAAGCGACTGGGATGAGAATCAGCACCTCCAAGTCCGAGTCCATGGTTCTCGCCCGGAAAAGGGTGGAGTGCCATCTCCGGGTTGGGGAGGAGATCTTGCCCCAAGTGAAGGAGTTCAAGTACCTCGGAGTCTTGTTCTCGCATGCAAGAGTGGATTGTGAGATCGACAGGCGGATCGGTGCGGCGTCTTCAGTAATGCGGACGCTGTATCGATCCGTTGTGGTAAAGAAGAAGGAGCTGAGCCGGAAGGCAAAGCTCTCAATTTACCGGTCGATCTACGTTCCCATCCTCACCTATGGTCATGAGCTTTGGGTCATGACCGAAAGGACAAGATCACGGGTACAAGCGACCGAAATGAGTTTCCTCCGCCGGCTGGCGGGGCTCTCCTTTAGAGATAGGGTGAGGAGCTCAAAGTGAAGCCGCTGCTTCTCCACATCGAGAGGAGCCAGATGAGGTGGTTCGGGCATCTGGTCAGGATGCCACCCGAACGCCTCCCTAGGGAGGTGTTTCGGGCACGTCCGACCGGTAGGAGGCCACGTGGAAGACCCAGGACACGTTGGGAAGACTATGTCTCCCGGCTGGCCTGGGAACGCCTCAGGATCTCCTAGAAGGAGCTGGACAAAGTGGCTGGGGAGAGGGAAGTCTGGGCTTCCCTGCTTAGGCTGCTGCCCCCGCGACCCGACCTCGGATAAGCGGAAGAAGATGGATGGATGGAGTATGTTCTTTGTTTGAGGACAAACATGACACAAACCTTCCCAAATATTAGAACGCCCACTTTTTAATATGTTTGTGTGTATGCTTCACTGATGAGAGTATTTGGTGAACACCGTTTTGTCCTACTAATTTTGGCAGTTTTTGAACTCACCATAGTGTGGACTGTGATGCAACAGTTTGTTTACATGTAAAATATTCCACTCCTTCTTTGTCTCATTTTGTCCACAAAAAGTTTTATACTGCGCGTGATTGCACAAATGTGCGCTTTGTTGATGTTCACTTGTTGGAGTGCTAATCAGGCATATTTGGTCAGTGCATGACTGCAAGCTAATCAATGCTAACATGCTATTGAGGCTAGCTGTATGTACATATTGCATCATTATGCCTCATTTGTAGGTGTATTTGAGCCCATTTAATATATTTTACTTGTATCCTCTTTGTATATATTTTAGTTTTGCATGTCTCATGACACAGTATCTGTATGTAATATTAGCTGCATTTCAGATAGTTGTGTGCCATGTTGTTCCAGATTAGAGCAAACATTACCGAGCTTGCCAAGGATTGTAATAAATCTATTAAAAGAAGACAGCCTGCCGTTTCCTTTAACTTGGACACACACATCTATACCTTTGGCCATAAAATGCCAGTAATTTCCAGGAGTTATCTCTTCTTCTGAGTAGCCTCTGATTTACTAATGGTTTCTAATGTTGTAAAAATGTGTCGAATAAATATTACAAATTCAACATTTCTGTCAACGAAGATTTGCTTCAGCCTGCAAACCATGGTCATTTTGATAGTAGGCCAATATAGCTAATATAGTCACTTGCATCATGTGTTGTATTCATTATAACACTTACATATGGCTTTTTATTTTTTGCGGTTCCAGACAGATTTTTTTTTTGTATTTTTGGTCTAATATGGCTCTTTCAATGTTTTGGGTTGCCTACCCCTGGACTAGTTGTATGCTTCATAATCCGATTCGTCGACAACATTGTTAAGATAATGGATGACTAGTCAGCTTTCAAAATAGTCGTTATTTGCAGCCCTACTGGAGGGCGCTGGTTCTCAGAGGGTTTGACTGGACTGCACCTGAGCGTCGCCTTCCCTCAGTGGAGTAATTCTTGATCCAAAGCTCTTGAGTGTCTGTCCACGCCTCCCTTTTATGGCCAGTGGGCATGTGAAGACCTCGAGCCAGCCGCGCTTATCTGACCCTAACCTTGGCGTATGGTGACCTTGACCTGCACCTCACCCCTTACACGTCCTCAGGGCTACATCTGCTCCTTTCCCTAGGACACCCAAGTAGTTAGCGATATTGGAACATCACCTTGGGGCTCCATTTGTTTTCTCTAGAGAGGTCAGTGGAGGGTTTGTCATTAGGACTGAACTTGATCCGCTTCTTCCTCATAAATTGGTCTGCCCATACGAGGAGTGAGCGCTCTGTAAATAATGGGTATGAAACAGAATCCCAAAAGTGGAACTCTATACCTTTTTATATAGTTATATATTTTAGTGATCCATCCATCCATTTCCTACCGCTTGTCCCGTTTGGGGTCGCGGGGATATTTTAGTGATGTCAAACTATTAACACTTTAAATTTGATTAATCACAGGGTTGTTGTGGATTATGTTCGATTAATCACAATTAAATATCTTTCGTTTTTAGTCTATATTAATGCTGTTTTGTTTTTCATAAGCAAAAGAGTCAAGAAAGAAAGTACTATATTTGTGTGCAACATGTTTATTAAACACATTTATCATTATGTTAATGCTAACAAAAAACTGTTTTTTATAAACAAACATTTAGCCACATTAGTGTGGTTCCCAATTTGTTGTATTAATGTGCTATTTTAAGATGTACGTGTTTCGATGAAAATAAATCAACGATGTGTTTAGTGTCTTCCATATTGACACGTTTGGTTCAGTTGTCTGTCACTACCGGATCAAACGTATGCATGCGCGACAGTAGCGCCATATATTTTAATTGCGTTTAAGTCTTTTATCTGATCAACAACTAAAGTGCTTGGAGTGCACAGAGCCTTGATGGTAAATATTGTTTTCCTTAATCCTGAATTCAGACTGTGAACCAGATCAACCTGAAAATGTAATCACTTACAGTCGTTGTCAAAAGTTTACTTGTAAAAAAACATAATGTCATGGCTGTCTTGAGTTTCCAATAATTTCTACAACTCTTATTTTTTTGTGATAGAGTGATTGGAGCACATACTTGTTGGTCACAAAAAACATTCATGAAGTTTGGTTCTTTTATGAATTTATTATGGGTCTACTGAAAATGGACCAAATTTGCTGGGTCAAAAGTATACATACAGCAATGTTATTAATTTTTGGTTACATGTCCATTGGCAAGTTTCACTTTTGGTAGCCATCCACAAGCTTCTGGCAAGCTTCTGGTTGAATCTTTGACCACTCCTCTTGACAAAATTGGTGCAGTTCAGCTAAATTTGGTTTTCTGACATGGACTTGTTTCTTCAGTATTGTCCACACGTTTAAATCAGGACTTTGGGAAGGCCATTCTTAAACCTTAATTCTAGCCTGATTTAGCCATTCCTTTACCACTTTTGACGTGTGTTTGGGGTCATTGTCCTGTTGGAACACACAACTGCGCCCAAGACCCAACCTCCGGGCTGATGATTGTAGGTTGTCCTAAAGAAATTGGAGGTAATCCTCCTTTTTCATTGTCCCATTTACTCTCTGTAAAGCACCAGTTCCATTGGCAGTAAAACAGGTCCAGAGCATAATACTAACACCACCATGCTTGACGGTAGGAGTGGTGTTCCTGGGATTAAAGGCCTCACCTTTTCTCATCCATACATATTGCTGGGTATTGTGGCCAAACAGCTAAATATTTGTTTCATCTGACCACATAACTTTCCTCCAGAAGGTCTTATCTTTGTCCATGTGATGTCAGATGAAACAAAACTTGAGCTGTTTGGCCACAATACCCATATGTGCTCCAATCACTCTATCACAAAAAAATAAGAGTTATAGAAATTATTGGAAACTCAAGACAGCCATGACATTATGTTCTTCACAAGTGTATGTAAACTTTTGACCACGACTGTATCCCATGTATATCTATTTAATTTTTAATGATAAAAAAAACATAACTTTTAGAGTTATGTTGCTGACTTACTGACAAACAAACGCCAGTTTATTAAATAATACATTTAATTGACAAGTCTGTGCATGCTTGTTTCGTTCAAACAGGTTGCAACAGGGTTCACTCTTTGAATTGGTCTTAGCACTTTGGCATGTTTTTTTTCTCAACAGGGGTCCGTGATGCCAAGGTAGTCCGCAGAGGTACTGCACAGTATGATTTGTCTTTTAACACGCGAAGTCCCAGAGAAGGGTCAATTGACATTTTTACCTAGAAAACACACAAGAGGGTCATTTGACCCCTAGTCCCCCCCTGTGGACACTCCTTTTGTTATGAAAATGTGGCTGTTAGTGGCACACGGCAGGGGGCCACTTGAGCCTGTGTGGGGGAGGGGACCTTACAGCTCAAGCTTTAGTTCTGAGGTAGGTTGTGTGTGTTTTTGCAAGGATCAACAGAATGAAGGGATCAACACTCTGACATTTATTGTTAAAAAAAATACAAAACAAAACATATTTACAAAGAATGAAAAAGCAACTGTTTTCCCAGTTTTGGTGTGGAGGGTTGTTGCAGAAGCAATTGTTATTTTTGTGTGCCAAAAATAGTTTAAAAAAAAAATTTACAAAGAAAAAAGCATATTTACAAAGAATGAAAAACCATGTCCATGTAAACGTGACTGACATACATTTGAGCAGTCACTCACAATCCTGGCACTGCCATTGCTCCTTTCGGCATTTCCCACATGTATAATTTTTCTGTCTACCTAGACAAACTGCCCCTAACAGCCTCATTACCATAACAAAATGAGTGATTAGTGTATTCGGGAAAAGCGTCGGGCCAAATGACCTCTCTCTGGGTCTTCTAGGTAGACAGAAAAATGCTGGGACTTCTAGTGTTAAAAAAAATATTATTTATATTCCTCCGCAATTTTTTTATGAATTTAGATGTTAATAAATACACATGAACATGAACAGACTGTAGTAGTTTAGACATGGTAAATACATGGCCACCCTACTCAATGTACCTTGCAGTTTTAAGATATAAAAAAAACATGCAAAATTGTATTATTATATCCATGTTAAATTCAAGATAGCTGGTGATTAGCGTTCCAGTTGCCACCTATCAATTAGTGGCCCTCGCTGCCAGCTGGTGATTATCTCGCTAGTTGCCAGCTAGCTATTAGTAGGGCTATACTGTAGTATTTGAATAGTATTGCACATCAACAATGTACTTATAGGACCAGTTTAATTCCGAACACAATTGTATACTGGATATATAAGTTTCTCTCATTTTGGGGGTCTTTGGCCTCCTGCTCTACCAGAATTAAACAAAGTTAATCCTTTTGTCAGGTATCCACTCTTCGACTCTCTGGGTGGAGGCGGCTCCAGCATCTAGCATGCACACAAAGATAAATCCAGCCTTGTTGCTTAAACGTAAAGTGACGGAGTAAAAAATAATCTGGACCACACACATCGAATCACTTTTTTGTATCCCATTTTTGACATCCATAATTTTGTGAGTTAAGTTGCTAATGAACTGACAAACAAAACTTAGCGATTATATATTCCGTATTTTCCGGACCATAGGGCGCACCGGATAATAAGGCGCACTGCCGATGAATGTTCCATTTTTGATCTATTTTCATATACAAAGTGCACCGGATCATAGGGCGCAATAAAGGAGTCAAATTATTATTTTTTTCTAAATGTAAAACACTTCCTAACATGTAATGGTGGTTCTTTGGTCAAAATGTTGCATAGATTATGTTTTACGGATCATCTTCAAAAACTGCTTTCTGACAGTCTCTTCCGGATGCGCCGTTTTATGGGCGGTCTTTTTTACGTGGCTCACCTTCGACAGTCTTCTCTCGGTCGTATTTATTGTACCGGTGTAGCGTGCAAGGACGGGAGTGGAAGAAGTGTCAAAAGATGGAGCTAACTGTTTTAATTACATTCAGACTTTACTTAAATCAATAACAGAGCAGCATCTCCTCATCCGGAAACAACAACACCGGAAATGTGTCCCGTGAAAAACCGTCTGACTGGAACTATCTAAAAACTAAAGTTCCTTGTGTGAATAA
>NC_084733.1:70203526-70378526 GCF_033978785.1 Entelurus aequoreus | reverse complement strand
ACACACGGTAGAACATTGATGGATGGATCTTCATTTGTCCCAAAGTAATCATCGTTGTCTCTCATGAAGTCTGCCTCGATTAGTAGCATTGCTGTTGTTGGAGGAAATATCAAACGTAATGACCAAAATACGTAAAATATGTTATGAATGTGCCTGTTACTACATTACATATACGTACTTACAGGGTGTATATAAAATGTTTTTGGATGTTTTAAAGTGCTTTATAGGCAGAATAGCGCGAATAACATTGGTTCCATTGCTAGCTTTGGTAGTTTTACGAGTTGGAATGCATAAAAAAAAAAGAAAAATGTGTTCCTGTCTTACATAGGAATTGTGAATGATATGCATATTTCCAGTGCTGTTCAGTTCCCCTTTAAACACCCAAGAAACTAAATACAACAAATCTTTATACCTGGTTTGTATCCTCCTGGGAACTAGCGTCCCCTGCAGTGGACATTCATTTGGTCTCAGGAGGTTACAGTGTATGAGCACAATGTTATCAAAGTCAGTATATTTTTAGACATTATTACCTTCTTTTCATATTTCCTCAATTATACATACCAAAGGCCCTGTGGTATCATATCACTAGTGAATCAAGAGGTGGGTTAAAGGTTACAACTCTGAAACATGCCATTGATAACACCTGACACATTTTTTCTTTGTCTCCCTTCTAGATTTTTTGTAATTGCCACTTGAAATAATGTTTTGCTTACACACCCAAGAAAACAAAATGCAGAAACTCTTGAGTATTGTTATTGTATACCAGTCACGTATAGTGTGACCACCATGTTATCAAAGTCAGTAGTTTAGGATAAATTATTATTCTCTTTTCTTCTTTTCTCTATTATGTCTGCAATACGTGTATGTCTGGAACCAAAGGCGCTGTGGAGCCCAGTGTGCTCTGCATATCATAAATCAGCCCTAAAAAGAATGAAAATCCACCCACTCTCTGTGCAAGGGCCACGGTATTTGTATGGCCAATGTGACCTTTCTCCATACCCTTTCAGATTAGGTGTTCGACATAGAAAATTGCACTCATGGTGCAGTCCATAAATCATACCCGGCCATTTTTCCCTTAAAAGAGGTATGTAAATACCAGTGTACTAGCTAGGTAAACAACACTAACCCCGATACAAATGGCTTGAAAATTGAAGAAAAGCACCTTATTTTTTTTGCTGAAATTGCTTTTCAAACCCAGTTCTGGCACCTGGGATGAGGGAGCCATGAAATGATTTGTGTTGGGGGAATAGAAATGGCTTGATGATAACCACACTCGACACAGTTCCTATGTTGGTCTGGCAATGATCAAAGAGATCATTCTTGCACATTATTCTACCCCCTCCATACAGGGCCCAAATATTTCTATATCTGGAGTGACATCCACACCATTGCACTTGATTTGGATTTAGCCCAGTGTCTAAGGCTACGTTCACACCGCAGGGTAGGATGTCCAATTTGGATTCAAATCCGATCTTTTGATGTAATCGTTGAGATTATAAAACAAATGCGATGTCTAACGTGAACGCGAACTGACCCGCATGTAGACATGACGTCACATGTGCTGCAGTGTTTACAGAAGTAAACATAGCTCCAATTCCTGAAGGTCTCAGTCCTGGTGCATTTCTGGCAATTTCAAAGTTTTTGTGCAATCAAAATCATCAACATTTTCTGAACCGAATTATTCCATGTAGAATATTGAGAAGGAAGAGGACAAGCATTTCGGTTTCTGGGAGACGTGCTACTACGTCTACTCCGGACAGCATTTGGTCGCGCAATCAGAGACAGAAGTGTTGGAACATTGACGTGATTTATAAAACAATGGTTTAGCTTTTTCCTTCTCATTTGTCAAATATTTATTTTGCAACTGTCTATTTTGGCGAATAATTATGATGCTTATTGCTTTTTGCCTACGTTCTGGTCAGATGAACGCGACCGGAGCGTTCAGACTGCAGTCACATTGTGGACGCATATCTGATTTATATCCACATACGAAAGAGGTCTGGGTCGGATTTGAAAAACTGCGTTGTTCTTATTAACGTAAAAATATCTGGCAAAGGGGAAAGCAATCAGAAATGACCCTGCAGTGTAAACATAGCCTATGTCTAAGGCTCAACCTGAAAACTCCCCCTTCCCCCTTGTTTTAGCCATTCCCACTTTGTTTTGTGCGTTCATGTCAATCAAGTGGTGTCCGAATTCTCTGTCAGGTAAGGCAGAAGGGCCAAGTGTGAGGGCCGCAGAGCCCTCTAAATGACGTGAGCTGAGGGTCCTCCCTAAGACCTTTTTTTGACCATATGCGACCTGTATTGGATTTTTTCACGTCAGTGTAAACGGTTCAATTCCAATTTTTTCATATCTGGCGCAGGCCTCTTTCGTATGGGGATATAAATCGGATATACATTTGATGCGTCATTTAATGTGAACGCTCCCAGGCTCCGGTCGCATTTATTGGACCAGAACGTCATCAAAAAATAAAAGTCATCATATTTTTTTGTTAAAATACATTGTTATAAAAAAAAAAAGTTGACATTGAAGCAGAAAACATGTGAAAATAAAATGTTTTGGTAACTCACGTGAAACTTTCACCACTCCTGTCTCCGACTGCTCGCCCACAGACGTCCTCTTCAAGCAGACATCGAAGCAAAATATCTGTAAACTGCTAGAGCCAAAATACTTGTCCTCTTCCTTATTAATATTTTACGCACAATAATTTGGTTCAGAAAATGTTGACTTTGATTGCAGAAAAATCCTTGAAATTGCCACAAATGTGCAAGGACCGAGACCGACGACAGTCATGTTTAATTTTATAAACACTGCAGTGTGTGTGATGTTATGAAGTAGGGTTGTACGGTATACCGGTATTAGTATAGTACCGCAATACTAATGAATCATATTCGGTACTATACCTATACGCCTCTGAAAAGTACCGGTCCTCCACCCCCCCGCGCCTCCGTTGTGGTCACGTCGTGTCATTTCTGGTTTACGAGCAGACGAGCATGTTCGGCAGCGCACACACGGAGTACTTACAAGCAGACACAGTGTGTAGACAGAAAAGGGAGAATGGACACATTTTGGCTTAAAAACTAAAGATAAAGGTGAAGTTTTAACACTGAAACGCCTTCAGGAAGAGATGCTTTAAGACATGGCTAGCTAGCTAGTGGCTAAAGACCTGCCGCAGTCGGCAGGGTTTTAGCTACTTCTAAATCACTTATCCGACAAATAAAGTAAGTTTCTTACAAATGTCATCCTTGCAGGACGAGGAATAGCTAAACACGCTTCACTACACACCGTAGCTCACCGGCGTCAAAATATAAACAAACGCCATTGGTGGATCTACACCTAACATCCACTGTAATGATACCAATTACAGGAGCGCATGTAGTTGATACTTGTATGATTACGTCAATATTTTTTGGCATCACATCTTCTTTAGTTTTTATTTTAAAATGTATATTATGTTTATAAACTCAGGAAATATGTCCCATGACACATGAGGACTTTGAATGTGACCAATGTATGATCCTGTAACTACTTGGTATCGGATTGATACCCAAATGTGTGGTATCATCCAAAACTAATGTAAAGCATCCAAACAACAGAAGAATAAATGAATATTACATTTTAACAGAAGTGTAGATAAATCATGTTAAAAGAAAAAGGAAGCAGATATTAACAGTAAATGAACAAGTAGATTAAGAATACATTTTTATAGTTTGTCCCTCATAATGTTGACAAAATAATAGAATGATAAATGACACAATATGTTATTGCATACGTCAGCAGACTAATTAGGAGCCTTTGTTTGTTTACTTACTAATAAAAGACACTCTAGAAGTCGCTGTCTTGCGGTTCTACAGATGCACGTCAAAGTGACCAAGCGCATTGAGTTTTCAATAGGTTTTTTAATGTTTTCCAACACCACCATCAAATACTCTGCTTTATTTTTGACTTTTCAGTCTCTCTCCCAACTTCTTCTCTCCCTGCACCCGGCCGCTCTCTGTTAAAGACAACAGATGATTAGTTTTAACACGTACCACCTGCGCAAACTAATCATCTGCCAGCTTTGTCTCTCCGTCAGCACATGCCACGCCCCGTCTGATGACGCGCTGTTTTCAGCACTCTGGACAGAGGCGCTGACCTTTACTCCAACAGTGCGCTGATCACAAACCCCTTCCACAGACACGTTGTCTTGTATGTTCACTATTTTATTTAAGGACAAACATTGCAATAAGAAACATATGTTTAATGTACCCTAAGATTTTTTGATAAAATGAAGCAAGTAATGCAATTTTTTGTGGTCCCCTTTATTTAGAAAAGTATCAAAGTACCAAAAAATATCGAAATAATTTTGGTACCGGTACAAAAATATTGGTATCGGGACAACACTATTTTGACATCATGTCCGCATGTGGGTCAGATTGCATTCACATTAGGAATCAAATTTTTTTGTATTGTCAACAACTACTAAAAATCGGGTTTGATGAAAAATTATAAATTGGACATCCGACCATGCAGTGTGAACATAGTCTAGCACAGGGGTCACCAACCTTTCTGAAACCAAGAGCTACTTCTTGGGTACTGATTAATGCGAAGGGCTACCAGTTTGATACACACTTAAATAAATTGCCAGAAATAGCCAATTTGCTCAATTTACCTTTAACTCTGTTATTATTAATAATTAATGATATTTACACTTAATTGAACGGTTTAAAAGAGGAGAAAACACGAAAAAAAAATACTATTACATTTTGAAACATAGTTTATCTTCAATTTCGACTCTTTAAAATTCAAAATTCAACCGAAAAAAACAAGAGAAAAACTAGCTAATTCAAATCTTTTTGAAAAAATAAAAAAAATAATTTATGGAACATCATTCATAATTTTTCCTAAATTAAGATTTTTAGAATTTTAATGACATGTTTTAAATAGGTTAAAATCCAATCTACACTTTGTTAGAATATATAACAAATTGGACCAAGCGATGAGGTGGCGACTTGTCCAGGGTGTACCCCGCCTTCCGCCCGATTGTAGCTGAGATAGGCTCCAGCGCCGCCGCGACCCCAAAGGGAATAAGCGGTAGAAAATGGATGGATGGATGGACCGAGCTATATTTCTAACAAAGACAAATCATTATTTCTTCTAGATTTTCCAGAACAAAAATTTTAAAAGAAATTCAAAAGACTTTGAAATAAGATTTCAATTTGATTCTACAGATTTTCTAGATTTGCTAGAATCATTTTTTTGAATTTTAATCATAAGTTTGAAGAAATATTTCACAAATATTCTTTGTCGAAAAAACAGAAGCTAAAATGAAGAATTAAATTAAAATGTATTTATTATTCTTTACAATAAAAAAAATAAATTTACTTGAACATTGATTTAAATTGTCAGGAAAGAAGAGGAAGGAATTTAAAAGGTAAAAAGGTATATGTGTTTAAAAATCCTAAAATCATTTTTAAGGTTGTATTTTTTCTCTAAAATTGTCTTTCTGAAACTTATAAGAAGCAAAGTAAAAATAATAATGAATTTATTTAAACAAGTGAAGACCAAGTCTTTAAAATATTTTCTTGGATTTTCAAATTCTATATGAGTTTTGTCTCTCTTAGAATTAAAAATGTCGAGCAAAGCGAGACCAGCTTGCTAGTAAATAAATACAATTTAAAAAATAGAGGCAGCTCACTGGTAAGTGCTGCTATTGGAGCTATTTTTAGAACAGGCCAGCGGGCTACTCATCTGGTCCTTACGGGCTACCTGGTGCCCGCGGGCACCGCGTTGGTGACCCCTGGTCTAGGATATCGAGGGAGAGAATACACTTCCAACATTGCACTGTGAATGCTAAAAAACGATGGCAGAAAACAAATAAAGAGAAGCCTACGCATGTAAGTAATATGCTTAATTATTGATTTTCATAGTAATGACTCATGGTTTTGTTCAGATGTTTATCAGTTGTAAATATTGGCTATTTTTTAATTGTTTGTAGCATTTTTTTTTTTATCGCTTGTAAAAACGATCAAGGTCCTGTATATTTTGCTAAATGATTACTTATGGAGTACATTGTGAATAAATTGAGAACAGGAAGTGAACAAAAAAGTTTAGCAACTGTTATGTAAAAGAAAAGGGGTAGGATTAAATAAGCTCTGCTTCTTCCTACTCCTTTTCGAACATGTTAAAGAGAAACTGGAAATTGTGATGTATCATGTTGTATGCTTGCATGTTCGAAATAAACTCAAACTCAAATTAGCTGTAGCTATATTTGTTTTATCGATTTACAAAGGATAAACCGCACAGCCACATAAGCCACGTTTTCAATAGTTTTGTGTATGTTTTAACCGCTCGTTACAACAAGCCAGCAACGCGGTAGAAGTTACTGCAGGTTATTGCTTCTGGACACCGCCTTCCTTTTTGTCTGCCTCATCAGTAATGTAACTTGATACATGTTTGTGAAAAGTCTTTACATTACATTCACCTTTTGCCATAGGTGTGTGTCTGGAAACACACATGAATACATTACGGCGCAATTATCAGTTGCATTTTTTTTTCGAAGGGGACGCGTCAATGATCCGCTTTAGAAACGACAACAAAAAAGGTATGTTTTCTTCTTGATGTAGACGGGCGAAAGAAAAACAAAGTAGGCTCTCTGGGCAACGGCACCTTGAAAGTAAACAAAATGTTTGTTTTTTTGTCGCATCTGCTTTACGTAACTGGCTGAAAATGGCGAGGATTGATGATGTAGCGAAACTCGAGTGATGTCCGAATTCCTAGGGGCGTATTTTCAACACTTTTTCCATGGCACTAGATTGTAAAGCCAAGAGGGAGGGTTAGGAAGAAGGAAGAGGGAGAATTCTGATTGAGCCTAAGCCTGACCTGCAGAGAATTGTAACTTTGGGTGTCTTGATCCCGTTTTGATATCGGATAGCAGTATGTTGTCAGCTAAAAAAAAAAGGGAAACATAAAATTATATCTGTTTGCGTGTAAAATGTCCAATACAAGCAGTCCTGCAGCACGTTTACTATTGCAATGCTGGACAGCCAGTTAACATCTAAATGTCCTCCAATAAGCACACAAGGTTTTTTTTTTTTGTATTTGAGTCAAGTCATTTACAAACAGTAAACATGGTAAGATATAAGAAACTAAAAGCTAACAGCTACCCAACAGCTAAGCACACAATAGCACATATGCTAAAAAATCGTAATAAGTGTCCTGAATAGAACAATATTGCAGTCTAAAACCTGACATTCTTCAATATAATCAATTAGTAAGTAATTATAGTTGCAATAAAGTCTCTAAGACTATGGGAAAGCAAAACAATATAACAAGAACACCACTGGCTAGCTTATGTTAATAGTAGTGGTTTAACATAGCATATTTCTTTAAAAAAAAAAAAGTTTCACTATTGCAAAGTTTATGTAATAAAAACTTTTACCGCCCCAAATAAAATAATTGGTGTTTACGGCGGTCACTCAACCGGTCTTGTCAATGCGAACGCACAGAGACCGCGTGAAAAACAGCCCAAGAGAAGCAATGAACAATTTGCAGTCATGTCGTTGTTATAATACAATATACTTTTAATGACAGCTAACGCTAGCTATCCAAATTGCTATTATTAGCTAACAACACCTAAAGCTATTGCGTGTGCTTGTGTTTCGTACGTACATAATTACGTCACTGTGTACTAGAAGCCGTAAGAGGGCGGGATATACCGTATTTTCCGGACTATAAGGCGCAATTAAAATCCTTTTTTCCCCTCAAAACTCATCAGTGCGCCTTATAACCCGATGCGCCTAATGTAAGGAATACGTTTGGTTGAGCTTACCCACCTCAAAGCAATTTTATTTGGTACATGGTGTAATGATAAGTGTGAGCAGTAGATGGCAGTCAAACATAAAAGATAAGTGTAGGCTGCACCGTTTGATGTGCTTCAATATAAGAGTATTATAATGGTGTGTGTATAAGGTAAGACATTATCTGGCGTTCCTGAAAAATTGCGCGCCTTTGTAGTCCGTGCAGACACTGGAGTCGATAATCTTCTTCTTTTTCTCTATTTTATTGTTATGTGACATTCATCCTCCGCTGTTGCCATTTGTAATATAAAGTAGTGTAAAGTTCTTACTTATATCTGTCAGTAAAATCGCCATGAGAGCGCTAAAACATACCGGTGTAGTGAGTTTACATTATTCACCCAAGGGACTTTAGTTGTTAGAGTTCTGGTCGGACGGTTTTTCACAGAATACATTTCCGGTGTTGTTTCCTGATGAGGAGATGCTGCTCTGTTTCTGATTTAAGTAAAGTCTGAATGTCATTAAAACAGTTAGCTCCATCTTTTGACACTTCTTCCACTCCCGTCCTTGCACACTACACCCCTACAACAAAGATGACGGGGAGAAGACGCTGTCGAAGGTGAGCCACGTAAATAAGACTGCCCACAAAACGGCGCATTCTGAAGCGACTGTCAGAAAGCGACTTGAAGAAGGTCTGTAAAACATCATCTATGCAACATTTTGACCAAAGAACCACCATTAAATGTCATGTAGACCACAAGGAAGTGTTTTCCATTTAGAAAAAAAAAATATATATAAATCCGGTGCGCCTTGTATATGAAAAAAGATAAAAAATAGACTGTTCATCGGCAGTGCGCCTTATAATCCGGTGCGCCCTATTGTCCGGAAAATATGGTACTGTGTAAAATACATTGGAAAGTTGGAGCCCTCAAGGCATCAGTTTAAATGTTGCAAGCAGCCCCTTTAAGCGTATTGAAAAGTATCCAGCTTAAAAGATGTCCACATCGTTCAATTGATTGCATCATGATCTTAATTTAAAGAATAATTGCAGCTAGTAGGTGTTGCCAAAATAAAAATACTACTCCACTTTAACCTAAAGATCGTGCGGAGGTAATAATTTCTAACCCATTGTTTCGGCAATATGATTGAAGATAACTGTAATGCAAATTAGACTTTTTATGGTTATCCACATACTTCTACAGTTTGGGTTGGACATCCTTGCGTCGATCAAGGAGTAGTCATCAGTTGACTGCAAGAACATTAATGTAGCTAAGCTTTGCACATTGGTACGCTTTTGGACTCACGACACTTTAGGATTAAAAGTGAATAATACCAAATTGGAACGAAATACAACATGCCTTTTAACTCATCCAACTGTAAAATTGGCTAAGTTGTATGATTATTTTCAAACTGAACATGTTTCTGTCGTTTTGGCACCTCGTCAGCAGTACAATGCCACATGCGGAGTTTGAAGGAGAGCGACAGGACACACCCCACGGCAGCCAATAGGACGGCTAATTCCCAACATTTGGTACAAGCCTGTACAGTCTATCATACCGCCGTGATGGCGGAATTGCTTTGGTGGATGCTGCTTGGCAGCTTGCGGCTTCAGACGGTCGGAAAATCACCCCCATCACTTTCTAAGCAGGATGGGTGGAGAGCAAACTGTTTCATTTCAGCACGGTAGACCACTGATGCCTGCTGTAGATCCCCCTGTTATCTAATCAAACAGCACTGGTCAGTTACGATGCCAACTCCTAAATCCACAGCCGCCTGTAAAGCCGTGGGGGGAGATTAACCGCTACAGCGCCAATGTCCTACATCCAAAGACTTCCTCTTAAGATGTTGTGCGTGTGGGTGTGTGTGCGTGTGTGTGCGTGTGCGTGTGTGCGTGTGTGTGTGTGTGTGTGTGTGTGTGTGTGTGTGTGTGTGTGTGTGTGTGTGTGTGTGTGTGTGTGTGTGTGTGTGTGTGTGTGTGTGTGTGTGTGTGTGTGTGTGTGTGTAAAGTACAGTTGTCCATACAAGCAAAGACAGACAAACACCCACAGACATGCTGCCTAAAGTAAGAGTCCTTCATGCCGTAATGGGACTATCACAAAGACCGCACAGCTTGCATTTTGGAAGAAGACTTGATGCTTTGTCTGCAGCCATTAGAATATCTCAAAGAGGCATTGAGCCTTGGTGGATAATTTATACATCTCCTGCTTTGCTACATGCAGGGTCCTACAAGGAAATATGGTCGGGCGCAGTAATATTTCCCTGTGATTTCATTGTAAAATACAGTAGTGTTTCCAGTATCACAATCAATGATTGTGATACAAGTGAGGTCATGTCTTGATATAATATTAGACATGATTGTCAATTATGTCTAATATTATTTCAAGACATGACCTCATTTTTGTCAGTTTTTGAAAGGCAAAGTTCCTATTTACAAAGGTATGAAAAGGACTAATTAGATTGATAACCTAAATTAAAAGAATTGATAACATAATGCTAAAAATACAGTAGTGCAAACAAAAATACAGCCATCGCAAACATTTTATTCTATTTCATCTCCTGCTTTTATTTATATATTATACAAAGTTTCTGTTGGTCATATTTATTTATATATTTTAACTTTAATTTTCTTAAAGTGGCTACTTGCAATCTTTACGTGGCTGCAAAGAGGGCACTAACTTTCCGAAGTGTTGTACGCTCTTTTGAGCACGTAACTACCGTAAATTCTGGACTATAAGCCGCTACTATTTTCCTACGCTTTGGACCCTGTGGCTTATAAAACAGTGCGACAATTTTTGGATTGTTTTTCGCTGACGGCCATAATACAATTTTTTTTTTTTTTAAACAAAAAAAAACAACAAAGTAAATACACTGAAAAGGTATTGTGTGTGTGCTATAGCGCCATCTTTTGGACCACTCACTGCAGGCTCTGCAATGTCCTTTTATTAACTGCTTTCAATTGGCAGCAGATTGCCATTCAGACTTATCGCCGTCCATAGCATTTCTACTCGTATGGATTCTTCATTCATCACGCTAAGCAATATATGCAAGTTTTACAATATAACTGTTTATCCTTACTAAACCATCCCATGTGTGATATCTGTATTATCAGTTTTGTTGTGGGACTTCTCAAAACAGATCCTTGCTCATTTCTGTTCTAATATGTGACGGGCCGGCTGTGGTCCACGGGCCGTAGTTTGCCCACCTCTGTCTTAGATGCTCAGGCAGCAATGTTTAAATTGGGGTATGTCGTTTTTTAATGGGAACAGACGTTCAAAGGGAACTGCACTTTTTTTTTTGCAATTTTGCTTATCATTCAAATCCTTATGTGAGACAAGCTCATACTGTATGTCGTTCTCATTTTTATGCATTCTAAATCGTAAACAAATGTTAGCAAGAGGCAGGTAATTGGGATTCGATCTATTCCACACTAAACCGCCCTGACAGCCATGGACCCTAAACATTTTTATTCATTCTAATTAATAATAATTTTCATTTTAAAAAAATGGTGACACATTTACAGTCGCTGGTGTTCTTGTTATATTTTTTGGTTTAAAAAAAGGTAACTGAGCAAGTTACACATGTCACCTTTTAAGGAGAACTGCACTTTTTTTTTAAAATTATGCCTATCTTTCACAATCATTATGAAAGACATGACGATGGATGTATTTTTTTATGCATTTTACCTCATAATTAAAAGTCTTCTCACAATGAAGCCTACTTGAGCCACTCCATTCTGTCTATAAAGCCCTTAAAAACATCCAAAGACCTCCATTAAGGTTTTGTATACATGATGTAAGTATATTTGTAATGTAGTAACGGGCACATTCATAGTAACATTTAATCTTTATATATTTTGATCACTTTAAGGATACATGGCGCATTAATTTAAAAAATGCATCACGTTTGCTGATTTCTACTCACTGAAGACTTTGAGAGCCAACAAACATAATAAAATATCACCTAATGTACAATGTCTGCTGTCATTGGGATGCCGACTTCTAGGATGTTCATATATCCCCATTGAGAGGAAGAATAACTCATCTTTGCGAAGAAAAGGGTGGTGAACTACGCGTCTTTTTGTGTCGTTGTTGCCGTGTCTAAATTGTCTTTTAAAGTGTACCAACATGTCGGATTACGTCCTCATCCTTCTATCCAGGATGAGAGGCATGATTTATGTTCTAGAATAAAGTTTGACGAGCAAGGAAATGAGGAAGCAGCTCATCAGTCGATCATGTCAACACTGACTTGAACTTAGACTTCCTTTTTATTGTCATTCAATTTTGAACTTTACAGCACAGATAAGAACGAAATTTCGTTACATAAGCTCATGGTAGTGCAGGATAAAAAAGCAATAAGGTGCTCAAACTTGTGATCACGGCGCTGCTATACATTGTTCGTCTGCGTTAGCTCTTATAATAACAATATCACTAATGCTTGGTTAATATTGAAGTCACAAAAGGTAATTGGAGTATTGTTAGCGCTTTTTGGATGTTTTTTTGTTGGGTTTTATGGGCGGAATAGAGGACCTCCCTTTGGCTTCGCTGTAAGCGGAATTTAATTTTAGTTCATGCATAATGAATGCATAAGAAAAATACATCCGTCATGTCTTTCACAATGATTGTGAACGATAGGCAACATTCCAAAAAAAGTGCAGTTACCTTCTAATCTCCCTATTTTAAATGATTTCCCTATTTTCTTTTTTTGACTTATATATTTATGATTTGTCTTCCTTTTTTTGTTTTATTTCATCGATGCAAAGGCCATTTATATTTACTGTTGCACATTTCATTATTAGAACAAGGTTGTTTAACACAGGAAGTGAACAACTATCAGTTGACGGGTGAATAGGGAATGGAAGCGTAAACCTGATGTTTTTTAATGTAGCATACTAAGTAAGCTTTTCCAAAATAAAATACATTTTTACTGTCTATACTGTACATTATTATTCAATGTATTTTTATGCACATAATTTGCTGAAAAAGGAAATGGATGTTTATTTAGGACATTTAAGACATTGCCAGTGAAAGTTATACTGCTGGGAAGACGTAACAGATGGGTTGATGTCTAGCGGGATGGATAGTGTCACACCACACATCTACATCAAATTAGCGTACGCAGAGTGAGTCCCCCTCCCCCTGCCCTGACCATACACCGGAAAGCAGGTGTCTGCTTAATAATTTGGTCAAAGATCAGTGAGTTAAAGGTTGAGGCCAGGGCCACTGAGGGCTGGGGTCATCCTGGTGGCAGGGAGGTGGTGAGACATGATCTCCTCAAGTCTGAAACAGCCAAACCCCAAGGTCATCCATTAGTGCTCTGGTCCATTGGTTGCTGGAAGACCCGCAATAAATTTGCTGTGCACCCTTAACCCTTTTAATACTCACCGTGACCCAGATGAGGAGATCATCTCCCTAAGGGAGGGGAACGTTACATTATTAGCACTGCTCATTCATTGGCAGCTATTATGCTTTCAGGACGTATAATGGGTGACTTCATACTGTAAATGCTTAAACACGAATACAAGACAATAAAAGCTCAAGCTTCAGTATACTGTAATCACTGAAATGGCCCGAATAAATCTGCTTCTGTGTTGCTAAAATGCGACTAAGATTGCATCTTTAATTTAAATTACCGCAAGATATTTTATCATCGCCATCTCCCTAAGCCATCTGTGATCAATTTCAAACACGGCGTTAATGTTTGGCCTAATTCTCAAAGAACGTCTGAGTTGTGACCGATCCTTATCTGGCCTTTCCGACAATGAGCAAAGTGTCTACCTTTTTAACGCGGCTGGCAAGAAGAAGTGAAGCTATACTGGAGAAGAGGAGAACGAAATGTCAACAGTGTCAACCACTCCCTTTAAATAGGACTCTCCTATGATCCCTCGCCACCGCGCTCGGTCAAACCTTTCCAGGTGTCAAGACTGGGGCGTCGCAAAAAGAAATTACAGTGACATAGTGTTGACAGGAAGAAAAGACATTCCAGTTCTCACCCCGTTCAGGACAACCGGGGTGCCATCACCTCGGGCCCAGACACAGGCTCTAATGAATCAAGCAACACCTTAACTTCTGCAGTGCCACGGACTTTTGGCTGAGGGCACCTGTGTGGTGTCACTGATAATAGGATCCAGTGTCAGGCTGCTGTTGATTTGACGTTAACTACAACCTCTCCCTTTGTCTGCCTTTTTCACATGGCCTCATTTGCCACTTACTCGTAAAGACATCCTGTTAGAAGGTGGTAGAACAGTGTTTAGCGTCTGTTTTGGTCATTATTTCACAGGAAAGGCCATTATGGTTGAACTTATTCAACCGCTTGGTAATGGTTTAGTTTATTTCAAACATACTTTACACTTGCACAATTCAACATGAACTTAAATTATTGAATTATTTCTTTTTTCCACACCTTAGCAGTCTGTTTATGTCCTTTAAAAGGTTGACATTTTCTTATTGAAAAAAACCCAAGAATCTGTATTAAGAACTCTTTGCCACTGCAGTTAAAGTCACAGTCGGACGTTAAACTTTTCTCCACAAAACTGAAAAAGTGGCTTAAGGAAAATCAGAAGTGTGAGCACTAGTACTGAATGTAGTATGGACAAATGGGGCCAATTATTTTCAATGTGTTTTTATTTTTGTACTTGTCTTAATCCTTTTGCATGTGTTTTACACTTTTCTCAACTTTTTTTTTTTAAAGCCTAAACAGGTTGCAAATTAGCAGAGGTGGGACCAAGTCATTGCTTTGCAAGTCACAAGTAAGTCTCAAGTCTTTGCCCTCAAGTCTCGAGTCAAGTCCCGAGTCAAGACAGGCAAGTCCCGAGTCAAGCCCAAAGTCAAGACTGGAAAGTCTCAAGTCAAGTCACAAGTCATGCATTTTGAGTTTCGAGTCCTTTCAAGTCCTTTTAACCACAGACTAATATTTTTACACAGATTGTGTATGCTTTTAAAACGTTGTATTTATTTATTAAAACAAGTGCATTTGAAATAGCAGGAAAAAAAATAGTACTGACATTGCAATTCATAATAGCACTATTAACCAGTCATTTTAATAGTGTAAACAAATTTAAACATTTAACTCATTCCTTTACAGAATAAACACATTTGCAAAAACAAGTGCAACTGTACTTATTTGTACAAAAGTGTTAACATTGTATGTCCATGGCATATTGCATTGTAACTAGTTCCACAGCAGTTTATATTCTGTTTTTACCTTATCTCATTGATCTCATCACATACTGTATGTGTGTTGATGTGTGCGTACACATGAAAAACATAACAAAAACATGAACATAACAATGAACAGAGTTGTACTTTTTAGATGTCAGGGCCCTATGCAATATGTACACATATTCTTAATATAGTATACATTTTAACTGACCTTTATTTGACTATGTTTGTCTTTTTGTAGGTGGCTAAAATATGCGGTGCTGCTGACCGCTGTCTAACGTTACGTTATTGTGTGTGATACATTGACTAACGTAACGTTATTTGTAGGTACCCCATGCAACCCTGCTTAAAAAAATCACTTGACAAAAAGTATGAATAAGGTAGCGAACTGCAGTGGACGCAACAGATTGCCGTGTTTGCAATGACGTTATAACCACAGACATCTTATAAGTAGACGCAGCATTGGTTGCTGTGACGCGAGCAATTTGCATCTTGAAGTGGTGATGAGGAGCCGACGAGTAGCCTAAACTGACAGTTGACAGGTAGAAAACAAAGATGCCGGGCTGGTGTTCAGCGTTTTCCTGCTCAAATGAGCGGACTGTTGAAAATAGGAATCGGGGGACTACTTTTCACAAGTAAGATTTAACATTAATGTACTATTGGTTGTATTTTATGAAAATAACATTACCACAGAGTTGAGAAGGAGCAAAGATCTTCAATATTTGTATGTGAAAATCACAAAGAAATCTTCTGGGGGAGGATGACGCCCCTAAAGGGGTTTGGTTTACAAACTTTCAGCCCCACCTAAAACAAAATTCACCAGCCGCCACTGATTATGATGCATTCTCATTTTAGGCAAAATATAAGATAATACTTTCTTAACAGTATAATTGTAACCAGGAATAAGTCTTCAAGTAACAATATTCAAATACTAACATTGTTGGGTAAGACAGCATTTGGTTTTATTCTGAATCCAGTGAAACATATTGGTGGTTTTAGCTGATATAAAGACTTTCAGGTGTTTATATATGTTTAAGTATTTGGCAGACGCTTTTATCCAAAGCGACATACATAAAAAATACATATATAACAATCACTGTAAACATGATCATTTAAGGGAAGAATGTAATACAACATATCAATACAAAGTGTCAAGACAGAATAAACTCTGCTGCTGCAGCAACAGAGATACAGTCTATAAGATATATAGATATCTAATGTATTCATACATTGTTTATGTAGGATATACACATGTTTATATAACCTAATCATATTGTTTCTTCAATTTAAAAATAGCTGACCGTTTTTTTCCCCTTTCTCTGGGGATTATATTCCCAGTTTTGATCTCGGACGTCTGGTCACTTATAGCGTATAAGAATATTATATTACTGTTAAGCAAACTATGAATAATAAAACATGCCAAAACATGTGTCCTTTATCATAGCTACACGTATGACAACAAAGCGCGTGAAAATCAGTGGTATTCAGTGAGGTAAGATGAATTAAATGCGCTGACAGTTCATTGCTCCTGCCAAATGAATTGCACTAGTGGAGCGGATCACCACTCCAAGATGGCGGCCCCGCGTCTCGTCTGCGCCTGTAGGCAGTAGCACTCCATGCTGCGTACCCTTATAAGATGTCTATGGTTATAACGTTAGCAGTGAGTTTACAGCCTCACTGATTTAACTACACAGCAAATAAGTCACGTTACTTAGCCAAGAAACGTTAGCTTACATTCAAAACTTACCGTTCTTTGTGCATCTTCAAATGTCGAACGAAGTTGGAAGTTGTTACGTCTCCGTCTATAATATTCGAACTGCATGATTTGCATCGGGCTATTCGTTTTTTGTTGACCCAGTCGTAGTTTTAATACCCGAACGAAATTAACTTTGGCATAATTGTTTCTCACTGCCGCATTGTTTGACAATTCTTCTTCATTGGTTGTCCTGCAATTTGATTGGATGAGAGCTGTGTGATGAAAACCGCGTAGATCTAATTTGATTGGCTGTTGTACTGAGAGCACACCAGCTGACAGGAACAACACGCTGATAGACACAGACGAAGAAAAGGAAAAATACGGAGCGGCGCGCTCCCAAATAACTTTTTAATCTTTGGGTTTTGGGGAAAGTAGCAAGTCATGTCAAGTCAAAAGGCTCAAGTCCAAGTGAAGTCACAAGTCATTGATGTTAAAGTCTAAGTCGAGTCGCAAGTCTCTTTACAATTTGTCAAGTCGAGTCCAAAGTCATCAAATTCATGACTCGAGTCTGACTCGAGTCCAAGTCATGTGACTCGAGTCCACACCTCTGCAAATTAGCCTGTGGCTAGAAGTCCTATGTGCTTTGACATCGGTTACCTGTGGGTAGCAACGTTTAATTGTACTGTCCCTGTCAAATAAATACATAAATAAAAATAGTATACCGCAATTGTAATAGTGTAATCATATTCTTTAGTTATTTCTATATAATTGGTTAGTGCATAAGTTAACATGCAACTGTCCATGATGTTGTAGTACATGTACAATTTTTGTTTTTGACTGTAGGGATTTAACGAGTATCAGTTGTAGTATTATTATTATTATAAACCGCAAACAACTTCATGATGGTTGGTATTAGTTTTACATTTTAATAATCATAAAACAGTGATTGATTAATTTGATAAACTCACGGTGATACTGCTCATTAAGATAGTGTGTTAATCTCAAGCTATCTTAAATGCTGTTATGAATACAAGACCATTAATGTATTTTCGCACTAAGTAAAAGTAGATAATTTACTTTTGAGTACATTCAACAATACCATGACAATTATAACCATGATAATTTTGGTCACCATAACTGTTATATGAAATGTTCACATCTTTACATCCCTTATTGTAAGTGTGGTGAAAAAATAAGATTATATTCCTCCCCAAATGATGTATTTGAATTGGTTTGTATACTATGGCCATATATTATTTATCATAGTGTGTATTAAAATATTCTATATTATATTTGTGCATTTAATTAACAAATATTTTATTACTCTACTTTTTATTTAAGACGCAAAAAGCACAAACACTGGTGGAAAAATAAATGTTAAAGGTAAACAGGATAAAACATTCCTTAAACTGAACAATTGTATTTATTTAAATGTGTTATTTCACTTATTGTTTGTTACTAATTTGTATCTGTTGTTCTTATAAATGATATTTAAAGTTAACTTTTGGTCATTCAATAAATACACTTTTTTTCCAATTAATTAATGATGGCATGATAAGTTATTTTATGTTGATTTTAATATCAATGAAAAATAATTGTGATTATTTTTGGCATAATCGTCCGGCCCTATGACATTGCTTCAGAAGTATTCCTTAGAATGTGCATGGCAGTGTTTAAACATGCCCCCAAATTAAGGCAGAAAGTTAAAGTCTCTCTGAAATCGAATCAAACATTTATTGCTGACACCTTGATGTTTCCTTCTATAAACTGTTGTCTCAATTAGTGCTGTATTCAACCTCAGTAAATCGGAAATCCGGCGGTGGTTTAAGACTTTTACACAGTATGTACATCCCTAATGTGTATTGTTTGGCTGTAATGAAACTTAAGTGACAAAACGCACATGGCGTACTTTACGTTGCCTCTGCTTTTGGAACTTTTCATAAGTCAACTACCTTTGCACCTTGCATGTCTTCACATATGTTTTAAGCCGTGTTCCACGCCCCGACAACAGCCCACACATACAGTTCCATCTTCATGTCACGTAGCCAGTCTGTCACAGCAGCTACATGACACTCTCACACCTTTTAATTAAAAAAACAAACATTTAGAACCATCTGTCCTTTATGGTCAATTATAAATCAGCTCTGTAACTGATTGCATTCCCACAATATTTATAATTCTGTCATGACTGAAGTCAGTGGACAACACACAGTTTAAAAACATAACAGGCAGCCGTTGCTTTTGAAGCTGTCATGCAAGTGTGTGATTCCCAATGAACTTAAGGTCATAGATTCCCAGTGGCTGGGTAAGGGCTGGGAAGGGAGAGCAGCAGGGTTCAGGACGTGGGTCAGTGGAGCTTCAGAAGTGGCCAGTCAGCTTTGTCCCGGGAGGGATGATGGTGACCGATTTTACTGGTGTTTTCTCAAGGTCCGCTGAAGCCTGCAGCAAAGACTCCTGACATAGAAAGAGGGGAGCAGTCTTCTCATCTCTAGTTCACACAACTTCAGAAAGGGCTGGATTTGATCCAGACGGCCCTCACTGTGGCACTGCCAAACCTTAGGTTATATTTTGTCCCTTGTAGACCATTTATTGGAAACCCCAATGCTGCGTTTCTACGTTGAAAGCAAAGGTTAAACACTTGTTAAACATTGGTTTATCTTGTCCCACGTGTTAATCCATCCAAATAAATGAAGGCTGACTTGGTCTTAATCAAAAAGGCAGGTATGTCCCAGCTGTAGCTGTGGCCCAGCATTCCCCGTTCCCCCCGTACATTGTTCTGGGCAGCACATCCAAGAACTCTTGCTGTGTTATGTTCTTAGCTGAGGTCAAAGTTGTCATTATCTGGGGTTGTTGGCACTAAGGCCTCCTCTGATGATAGGACTCACTTTCAGACCTGCAGCTTTTAGCACTCCCTAAGAGTTAACCTCTGTGAAGATCAGGCAATCAACCACCTGCAAATCTCACCCGCCCAGGGCCGCCACTGCTTTCTAAAGGCGTAACGCTTTGTGACATTCTGTCGCACATTTTGCCCTGACCCGGTGTAAGTATAGCACAGACGCTGTAAGATTTAGCTCTGATCTTTTTTGGGGGGCTGGAAGGTATTAGGAAAGTTTATGTGTACAGACAGAGGGCCAAGTGCACTTGTTAATTAGGGGGCTGTAAATGACTACAGGGCATTGTCCAGTCATCCGAACACCAGTTAGTTCAACGCCCATATTCAAATAAAACTGAAGTGGATTGATGGCGATTTTCCAGGAAAAAAAAAAAAGAGAAATGAATCTGTTAAAGTGCTAAACATATTTTCAAAGGGTTCGTATTCATTTTGAAAGTTATAAAGGTCCCATAATAGTGTGTTGATGGTATTTAGACTGTGTAACAGTGATCTTAGCAAGTCTTAATGGCCTTCAACAGGCTTTCGTTGTTGTTTGTAGCTTTAAGGCCCAGTTAGCTGTGTGTCCATATCATGCACTTTATCCACTTTTTACATACACTATATTGCCAAAAGTATTTGGCCACCTGCCTTGACTCACATATGAACTTGAAGTGCCATTCCATTCCTAACCCATAGGCTTCAATATGATGTTGGTCCACCTGTTAACACGCGAAGTCCCAGAGAAGGGTCAATTGACATTTTTACCTAGAAAACACACAAGAGGGTCATTTGACCCCTAGTCCCCCCTGTGGACACTCCTTTTGTTATGAAAATGTGGCTGTTAGTGGCACACGGCAGGGGGCCACTTGAGCCTGTGTGGGGGAGGGGACCTTACAGCTCAAGCTTTAGTTCTGAGGTAGGTTGTGTGTGTTTTTGCAAGGATCAACAGAATGAAGGGATCAACACTCTGACATTTATTGTTAAAAAAATACAAAACAAAACATATTTACAAAGAATGAAAAAGCAACTGTTTTCCCAGTTTTGGTGTGGAGGGTTGTTGCAGAAGCAATTGTTATTTTTGTGTGCCAAAAATAGTTAAAAAAAAAAAATTTACAAAGAAAAAAGCATATTTACAAAGAATGAAAAACCATGTCCATGTAAACGTGACTGACATACATTTGAGCAGTCACTCACAATCCTGGCACTGCCATTGCTCCTTTCGGCATTTCCCACATGTATAATTTTTCTGTCTACCTAGACAAACTGCCCCTAACAGCCTCATTACCATAACAAAATGAGTGATTAGTGTATTCGGGAAAAGCGTCGGGCCAAATGACCCCTCTCTGGGTCTTCTAGGTAGACAGAAAAATGCTGGGACTTCTAGTGTTAAAGTACCAATGATTGTCACACACACACAGGGTGTGGTGAAATTTGTCCTCTGCATTTGACTCATCCCCATGTTCACCCTCTTGGAGGTGAGGGGAGCAGTGGGCAGCAGCGGTGGCCGCGCCCGGGAATCATTTTTGGTGATTTAACCCCCAATTCCAACCCTTAATGCTAAGTGCCAAGCAGGGAGGTAATGGGTCCCATTTTTATAGTCTTTGGTATGACTCGGCCGGGGTTTGAACTCACAACCTACCGATCTCAGGCCTGACACTCAACCATTAGGCCACTGAGTAGGTTTTTGCAGCTATTACAGCTTCAACGCTTCTGGTGATGTATGTCTTTGATGCAGCTGCTCGGCCATGGAAACCCATTTCATGAAGCTCTCTGTGTACTGTAGGTGGGCTAATTGGAAAGTCACATGAATTATGGAGCTCTGTAGCATTTGACTGTGCAGAAAGTTGGCGACCCCTCTCAGTCAGTTTACGTGGCCTACCACTTTGTGGCTGAGTTGCTGTTGTTCCCAAACTCTTCCATTTTCTTATAATAAAGCCGAAAGTTGACTTAGGAATATTTAGGAGCGAGGAAGTTTCACGACTGGATTTGTTGCACAGGTGGCATCCTATGACAGTTCCACGCTGGAAATCACTGAGCTCCTAAGAGTGGCCCATTCTTTCACAAATGTTTGTAGAAACAGTCTCAATGCCTAAGTGCTTGATTTTATACACCTGTGGCCGGGCCAAGTGATTAGGACACCTGATTCTGATCATTTGGATGGGAGGCCCAATACTTTTGGCAATATAGTGTATCTTCTTGTGAACCACCACCACTTCTGCAGTGGATATTTGTTTTTGGTCAAAATAAATATGTTGTCAGTGCTACAAAATTCTGAAGAAAATGGCTCCTTGAAGCAAAACACAAATGTCCACTGCAGAGGATGTTGGCTTTCAGGAGGTTATACTGTACACTGTAACTGCACTTGTCCAACATCATATCTTCCATACGGGGCCGTAGCTATAGGAATTCTGGGCCCCCGGAAAGAATATCGGTGTGGCCCCTCGTCCCCATTCGTTGCCACTTTTCATATTGTTTTTCAGTGTTCTTGACGGTGCCTGGTGTAATGGAACCATTTGTTTCCCTTTTTTTCGATTAACGACTTTATCGTATTTAACAATCAAGCACTAATATGCAAAAAAAACAAGTGTCCTGGCTCAAAATTGTCCACAAGTAAATATGTAGCATTTAACATAAATGTGCAAGTAAAACAAAGAGCACATGGAATATGTTATGAAACCAATATCAAATCAACAACAAGCCTCATCTAATTTCAATTTAAGTTAAAACTGGCTTGTTTGTTCACTAGAAGTCTCATCAGAAAGCCCATTGCCGGCCTTTTTTTTTAGCAAATCTGCTGATTAAGTATTTGAAGTCCAACTGTCTGCTTAGCTGACTTTCAGTTGTAAGTCTAGCAAGACTATTTAGCCTCTTGGCTTGTTGTGGATCTGAAATAGTTCTTGACTAGTTTCAGGTTGCTAAATGCTCTTTCTTCACTTACAACAAATATGTTGTTATCGCATGAAAGTCAGTGTAAAACTATCCCAAATTCTAAGTAGTCTTTTTTACTTTGTTGTTGTCAGCTATTATTATTATTATTATCATTGTATTTTATATTGCTTTGAAAACAAACAAGAAATCTTTGATAACACATCATAACGTAATTGACCTTTGTCAGATGCTAATAATTAGTCATTAGTAACCGCATTTCATGATAATTATCCATACGTTAACATTCTTAATAAATGACAGAAGAATAAAGACACATCTGATTGGGGAGTCATATTGTCAGAGTTGTCCGACTTTTTTTGTGGCCATAAACACATCACTGGCAGTTGCTAAGTGCCATGAGTGCGAGCAGCATAGGACAGATGACAAACAATCGGTGTTGGCCTGGTTTGTATGGCATAAAATGACCAGTTTTGCTAGATATACATTTGTTGCTAATGTTTTTGCTCAATAAAGTGATTGTTGGAATTCCTGTCTTCTTTAAAGTGTCTCAACAGACGTTTCAATAATTGAACAGTGTTGACGAACATTGTTTTAACTTCTAGGGTGGCTTGTTGTCACCTGTCACTCACAGTTGCATTGCAAAACCCTACAGAATCATTGAGCTTTTTGGGGGGCATCCTAACCCTGCTGGAGTTCGCTCGCACTCACTTAATTGCGATGAGGAAAAACCATGGTAGAAAAAACGACCAAATACCAGGTTGTTTTTTTCTAATCTATTAAATTAAAATGTTGTATGACTTGTCTTTGTTTTAATTCAGATTCATTAGTTCAGTGTGAAAACCTCAAATAAAGCCAGAAATCTTGGGGTTATTTTAGATTGTGATTTACATTTCGACAGTCACATCAAATCAGTAACAAAATTGGCCTACTATCACCTCAAAAATGTAAGAAGACTTAGAGGGCTCATATTAACTCAAGACTTAGAAAAACTTGTACATGCCTTTATTACCAGTGGGCTAGACTATTGTAATGGTCTCCTTGCAGGTCTTCCCAAAAAAACTGTCAGGCAGCTACAGCTTGTTCAGAACGCTGCTGCTAGAGTTCTAACAAAGACAAAAAAATGTGAGCACATTACACCAATTCTTAAATCCTTACATTGGCTCCCTGTACATCAGAGAATTAAATTCAAAATCCTCCTGCTCACATATAAATCACTACATGGTCTAGGGCCGAAGTATATCACTGATATGCTCCCACTATATAAGCCCTCTAGATCACTAAGATCTTCTGTGACCAATCTGTTAGCGGTTCCCAGAGTAAACTCAAATCAAGGGAGAGCATCATTCAGTCACTATGCAACAAATAGCTGGAATAAATTTCCTGAAGATGTCAGACTTTCCCCAACTCTGACTACTTTTAAAACTAGACTGAAAAAATTTTGCATTTATTTTCTTTCATTTCACTTTGTTGTCTGTGAAGCACTTTGAGTCTGCCTTGTGTATGAAAAGCGCTATACAAATAAAGTTGCCTTGCCTTGCCTAGTGTATGTATAATCATTTTGTCATGAAGGGCTATGTGTGGGCCCTTAAAATTGTCATCACCTTTCCCACCTATACGACGTCCCTGCTTCCCTATATCATACACAACAATGTAACAATAGTAACTAGCATAGCTATTTGGGCTACAGTGCTAACATTGCGATCACATTCAGGGTTTCCCCTACATGTACTTAATTGTGGTGGCCCGCCGAGGCAAAATAACCTTAATTGTTCCTCTTTTTTTTTTTACATGAAAACAAACTAGAGTAATATAATGTATGAATGAAAATGGATAGTGTGTTATATTTGTGGCAGTCCATAACTTTGTATGGCTGTTAAGAAGAGGAGACACGGACATCAGCGTGGATCTGCGATTTATTTTTCAACTCACTCACTTAAACTTACACAATGTACGCAACGTACAGTACAGGCCAAAATGTTGGACACACCTTCTCATTCAATGCGTTTTCTTTATTTTCATGACTATTTACATTGTAGATTGTCAAGGCATCAAAACTATGAATGAACACATGTGGAGTTATGTACTTAACAAAAATAACTGAAAACACGTTTTATATTCTAGTTTCTTCAAAATAGCCACCGTTTTGCTCTGATCACTGTTTTGCACACTCTTGGCATTCTCTCGATGAGCTTCAAGAGGTAGTCACCTGAAAGGGTTTTCACTTCACAGGTGTCATAGTGTTGATGCCTTTAGTGACATTCTACAATGTAAATAGTCATGAAAATAAAGAAAACGCATTGAAATGAGAAGGTGTGTCCAAACTGTACTGAACGTAACATGCACGCAACTGCGCCACGGCATACATGTCATTTGATGTCCTTCCATAATCGCTATTTCGTATGAATCACAGTATATATATATATATTCATATTACATAAAGCCTATTAATTGTGCGCTATTGAAGAGAGATGCATTGAAAATGTTGGCGCCAAAAAAAGACCACTCACCAAAAAGGCACTCAGGAAACCGGATATTGTGATGACGTAAGCCATAAACACACGATCATCTGGAGTTTAGGCAGCATGTCTGCAATGTGGACTTACTTTAAAATATCTGATATATACCCGCGGACAGCGATCAACAAAATGTGCAAGGTGCAAAAATTAAGAGGACAGAGAAGGTTTTCAAGGAGAAAGTCCAGCTTGAAAAGCAGCGCGAAGCAAGTGTAACCTCTGGTTCGCCACAGCTCTCTCCTTTTGTGGCGGACAGAAGTAAAGAGTCTTTAAACACAAGTACAGTCTCCTATAACACCAGAAAAAGATGCTAGATTTGTTGCTCGTTGTTTTTAATAAAGGAAAAAGTCAACAAACAAAGTGCATTCTACAATAGACTGCCACAGTTGCAAAATACGAACAAAACAATATAAGGAAAAATATGTTAATACTATTTACTAACACAGATTTGTTTTTAAATATATTTTTAACTTTTCTTAGCCCTTTTCAAACAAAATAAGTGCATCAGAGGAGATTATGCAAATTATATGATGTCATATTGACCACGTCCTAACACACCCTTCCCTAGCCGCGCCCACACCGCCACAGGTATGTTGGGAATTTGGGGAAACCCTGCACATTTGAACAGCAACATCATGCTAGGTTAGTCCATTCGCTGAATAAAAAATAAATTATTTTCAGTTCCCATATCAGTCTAAAGCTGTGTCCCAATTCAGGATCTGCATCCTTTGAAGGACCCAGCCCATGCGGTCGACAAAGTGTGGGTCCTAGCGAGAGTCTTCCAGCAGTGGCTTGAGCGATAGTCTAGCCTACGGGACACTTCCTGGTCACGTCAGTTGTCCCCGTCCTTACATTTACATCACGTATCTGCTGCTCAGTCACACAAGGTTAAAAAATGGCTAACTTAAGAGAATAATGTCGAATCATTTCGTGTTCTCTTGGTCCTTAAACTTATTTTTACTTTTTTACCTTATTTATTTTAATAGCTAACAGCACCGTCGGATTTTCCTGCGGTTGGAGACGACCGATCATGGGAGATGGTTGTCATGGAGATGTGTCACATGTTGACAAGCATTCTAAAGCTGTTATTCCTGATTATTAGTTAATGATGGATTTATTTTCATGCTTGTTGAAGTGGAACATGTACCTCACAGTCTATCTATACAGCAACACCACGCGATCTTACTTTATTTATATGGGATTCACAATTGATGTACCAGTAATTTTCTAATCTTGTCAATTTGGTTGCATTATAGCCAGTAATAGTAAATATTGGGATAGCATGATATTATTATTATATAATTAGTTGTAATGAAGGCAGAGGAAATTAATCACAACAACTACAGTGTCAGTACATGAGTTTATTAATTTGTATCTGTTGTAAAAATAATTTGTTTTTAAATGATCATCCAAACTGGTATATAAGTGTTTTGTGTCATTTATTTTTGGTCATTTGTTGTCCAAGTCCTCTTCCTTCATTATTCTGCACAGCAACAAAAACAGGAAAGTTAAACACAAGATCACAATAATCATTAATAGAAGTAAATATTTTCAAGTAACATGCAAATGTATGCAAAAAAAACAGTAATAACTAATATCGGTATGTTGATGACACGTTTACAATACGTCATTAGTCCGGCCAGACATTAATATAACATAATTAAGTGAAGCTATGGCAGTCTAAAAAGTACATTAAAATATGTCAGGCTTTACTTGCAAACGTTGAAAAAAGCACAGAGGACGCGCAACATTACGATAGTTGAGGTCTCATATTTAAACAAAAATGTATATCACTACTGTCACCCCTGCTTGACCCGTCTGCTTTTAGCTGTTTTAAATTAATAAACAAAGATATATTTACGAATTATAGTCCGTCTTTCCAGTCCGCATAGAGCCCATGTTGAAAATATTTTTCAGAGTTGTGAGTGCAAAGGATCTCGGGATATGAAAGGACGCGAAGTGTACACGGATGCAACCTTTCTGCTAATGGCAGAAAAGGACACATTTGTCGGCCGCATTCGAAGGAAATTTTTAACTTTTTTGAATTGGGACAGCCCTCGTGCACCGCGATGACGTCAGCACCCCATAAATGCACACCCCGAAGGATGCAGACCCTGAATTGGGACAGAGCTTATATCTGACGGATGAATCATTGGTACTTTAACTTTAATAGATGGCAGAGCTCCACCTGCTAAAGGCTGGTCAGAGGCGGTATCGCATCCATGAGGAAGAAGGTTTTCCCTTCATGGCGTCATGAAAAGTCAGACCTTCAGAAGTTTGACCACATTTACTCTCAAAAGAGGAGCAAACGAGTAGCAGAGATGATGTTTGGTGTTCCTAAACAATCTCTGTGGCGACACATTGTTAGAACCAGGGGTGCATAATTATCGAGTCGATATGACAAATTATGGCCTCAGTCTGATAAATCAGATAACTTTAAAGAAAAAGTTTTAATAGAAAATAATTATTTGGAAGGTAAATGTGAGGTATTTTAAAACTCAGTTTTTTAATTAGTTCCATATTTTGGAACTGCCCAAAACTAAACATTTTGGGAGGGAATTAAGGGGGGAACTCTCTAAAATTCTCCAAAAATAAGTGATCCTTGTCTCCGCAGCACTCCCTGATAACTATATGTAAAAAAAACAAAAAACTGTTTTTTAAGGGTCCATGTCCTGGTTGCAAAAAAAAAAAAAACTTGCCATAAACCACTGTCTTATACAGTCTGTCAGTGGAGAGAGTTAGAACATTAAGTTCTATACAACAGAGGAAATATTGACAATTTAATTCTACGACCAATTTTTTTAAAAGAAGATGGAACATACTTGGATTCGATGCTTAGTGTTTTTAAGCTTCCTGTAGTCTTGGCCATGACATGTGCACATTTTAATGTATGTTTCTAGATATAAGTATTGCTAAACCAGGTCAATTGGGTACCAGCTTGCCAAGGTATTAATGTTCACTGTTGTTTTTTTTGTTTGTTTCGTAAAGAAAGATATATGAAGATTTTACAGATTGTGAAGCTTGAAATATATATATATATATATATATATATATATATATATATATATATATATATATATATATATATATATATATATATATATATATATATATATATATATACTGTTTATACATATATATATATACTGTTTATACATATATATATATACTGTTTATATATATATATATATATATATATATATATATATACCGTATTTTCGGGCTATAAGTCGCAGTTTTTTTCATAGTTTGGCCGGGGGTGCGACTTATACTCAGGAGCGACTTATGTGTGAAATTATTAACACATTACCGTAAAATATCAAATATTATTTAGCTCATTCACGTAAGAGACCAGACTTATAAGATTTCATCGGATTTAGTGATTAGGAGTGACAGATTGTTTGGTAAAGGTATAGCATGTTCCATATGTTATAGTTATTTGAATGACTCTTACCATATTATGTTACGTTAACATAACCGGCATGTTCTCAGTTGGTTATTTATGCTTCATTTAACGTACACTTATTCAGCCTGTTGTTCACTATTCTTTATTTATTTTAAATTGCCTTTCAAATGTCTATTCTTGGTGTTGTGTTTTATCAAATAAATTTCCCCCAAAAATGCGACTTATACTCCAGTGCGACTTATATATGTTTTTTTCCTTCTTTATTATGCATTTTCGGCAGGTGCAACTTATACTCTGGTGCGACTTATACTCCGAAAAATACGGTATATGTGTTAAATAATATAACTGATAGCCGATTTAAAAAAAACAAACAAACAAAAAAAACGGATCGGAATTACCCGTACGGTGCTATAGATGAGTTAGAGTGAGCAAATCAAGCGCTCCTTTTTTTTTTTCGTTATTTTTATTTTTATTGTCTGCATTTTAATTTTGCTTTTATTTTCTTTCATTTCACTTTGTTGTCTGTGAAGCACTTTGAGTCTGCCTTGTGTATGAAAAGCGCTATACAAATAAAGTTGCCTTGCCTTGCCTTGCCTTTTTTCATATGTGCTTTGCGGTAAAGCCTGTCTTCCCCTGAGCTCATTGTTAGCAACCATGGCGTCGATCTCGTGGGACTTGTTCACTGATTAAGAGGAAGACTTTTTGTGTGCTACTGGCAACAAATGTTCTGCAACCTTTCCGTGTGTAGGCAGCTTCAACACATCAAACCTTATCAGCCTCCTGAAACAACAATGTTTTTAAAGTCTTCCAAGACCCCAGCTGTTAAAGAATCTGCCCCAAAGCCATCCACAAAGAACACCTCTGTGCTTGTTCTTGTCGCAGCGGCGTTTGAAAAGTGAAACAACTTTGCCGAGGACAATACAGAGGACTAAAGTGATCTGTAATCTCATCATGGAAATGATGGCGTTGGACAACCAACCATCTTTGGAGATACCGGCTTTTGTCGGTACAAATCTACGGATACAGTTTGTCAAATTCATCTTTGTTTGAGTAATTTTTACCACCTGTTGTGCTCAAACTACATGAAAATCTAAATTAAAACAAATAATAGTTATAAATAGGTTATTGGTGTCGGTCTTGAGCAGCAGGAAGTTGCGTATTGAAAAAAACGAAAACAAATCATGCACCCTTAGAACATCAAAGTACATTTTGCATAATAGGAAGCTCTCAATGTGCTGACCTCCTGTTTCCAGTGTTTTGTTGAGATTGTTTATGCTACTGCTCGGCGAGGGACTCCCACACACCTCGACTGCGTCCCCCCTCTCCTTGTCCTCGTTTTGATCAGAGGGAGAACAAAACTTGTCAGACCCTTGTTGCATTGTTCAATCAGTTACGTTTATTTGCATGAAGAAAAAGACGTACTTACAGAGATCTCTGAACAACGGGCCACACTGGTCACCACACTTGTTGGATCATGTAGAGGCCAGCGTCTCTTCCCTCAGAATCAGTGAGCTTTTATACCAAAAGATGGGAAGTTACATAAGAGGGCGTATGAACCGTTCACACCGTTTATCCTTCTGGTCTGCTTTCACGTTGGCCTTTTTTTAGCCTTTGAGGGTGCAAGGTGTCAAATGTGATTTGGGGTAAAAAGTCCCTTTGCTATGATTTAGCGGTAAATACGTGCAGAATAGAATGCCACGCTCTCGCCCTAAGGTTTGTTTTGTACTTTTGGTTCAACCTCACTTCTGCATAAGTCAACAGGTCATTGAATTCATTACATGCACAATACTTTTCCACACTAATCTTCAAGTATGCATGTTCAATAAGTATAAGTAGTCAATATTAAAATGCATTCCAAGCTAATATTCATTGAGTATGAATTTTTAATACGCAGTTTAAAAGACAGTAACTACAGTAAAGTAAATCATAACAGCATGATATGAAATAAGCAATCCCAAGAATGGTCTAAATCATATATATTGTAGCTCTACTTGCCAAAGCTATTATCATCTAGTTAAGACTGAATCAAGAGTGCCTCTGTTGGTTACAAGCAAGTATTGCTCTCTATTTTACCTGAATTGTTTGAAGATAATCTAGTCAATAAATTCCACGCAATCAACATAATTCTTTGTTCAACTAGTGGATTAATATGCCTACTTCTACACTGTCTATTACAGAGCTGTCAAACTCATATTAGCTCAGGGGCCTCGTGGAGGAAAATCTACTCCTGCGTTGGCCGGACGGCTAAAATCTTGGCATAATAACTTAATACAACTACAGCAACTTCAGATTGTTTTCTTTGTTTTACTTTGGACCAAAATAGAATAAGCATGTTTGGAAAATGTACATATCACAAATAATCCTCTTGACAAGACACTTCTATAGTAAAATCCTGAGGAAAAAATTGGTGCAGTTTCAAAAACAAAATGAACTTAGTCTTAATCTCAGTGTATCTACAAAGCAATTCAACTTTAAGTCACAGCCCATCTAGGATTGAACAAAAAACAAAATAAAGCATGAATAAAAACTCTTATCTTCTATCAACTACCTAATTTGTCATTTCCACATAATCCTGTGCTAACTCAACAAACCATACAAACTGAGATAGAAACTATTCAAAAGGGTTGAGTTACTCCCTGCCTTCTAGGCATCCCTGTATATCGGTAGAAAAATTAAAGCTGTGCAATGTTTAAACAATTTCAACAAACCAAAAATAAAAAGACTGACAGTATTGCAGTAAATCACACACTGTTCACTTTCTTTAAATTACCACAGAAGACAATCATTTTCACAAAACTATACCAATGTGCAATGTTTCATGCAGCATTTTAAGTGGGGTTACCAATAATTTATTTTACTCCTGTTTGTTTTACATTGGGTGTACCTCTTGCTTGGTGTACTTGCTCGACCCGGTATAAACTATTTGCTTGCCTAACATAATTGCTATTGAGACATCCAGTGGACACATTTAGAACAGCAGTTTCTGTAATTTAGAAATACAGCTAAATTTTACAATTAGCAAACTCATCTGGCGGGCCGGATTGAACTTGTTTGCGGGCCTGATCCGGCCCACCGGCCGCATGTTTGACATCCCTGGTCCATCATATTCGTTCTTTAAAGCTTGCTCCATGCAGAATTTGGGAAATTGAGCCTTGGAGGAACTTACGCCTGGCTTTACGAAAAAGAAGACTTCAGAAGTGGAGGTTCGCGAAGGTTAAGCTTATATTTCTTAAGCTAAGCGCTGGCTTTCTTATCTCGCATGCCTTCCTTATTCATGCATACCCCCTTGGCGTCAGTCTCAAAGCAATTATTTTTGAAGAATATACCGCATTTTCAAAAGATGTATTTCCGCCTATTCCTCTTTGTACTGTAATGCACGCGCACACACACAGCAATTTCGTCAGAAGTTGACAATGTCTTGATTTAGTTGTCTGGTTGTTCCGGCCAGTTTTCCCTGCTGCGCTAATGTGAACAGGACGTCCTGCTGGGCACCAAAGAATACCACTTCACGGTGGCTGCAGTGCTGGCAGCTTTTATTTATAGCGCTAGCGAAATGAATGGGTATTAGTGTCCAAACATTTCACCATGCTCCTGCAGCCACACACAAAAGCCACTGATTTCCAGCAAATCTGCCCTTATTTTATTCAAGACGACTATAGCAAAAGCGGAGGCAGACGCGTTTATAATGACTTGAAAGACCTGAAAAGAAGAATAGAAACTGCATTGGAAATTATTTTCCAAAGATAAAGGGGGGAAAAGACACCTGAAAATGAAAAATGCCAACACAACTTAAGTGTCTGTTTGGTACGAATCCTTGTTTCGCTTTTGAGTGTCTTCGTTTGCGATCCAGGCTCCCAACTGTCCTGTTAACCTATTGAATCTTAAGTGGATGCCTCCCATTATATAGCAGTAGTGTCCAGACTGGAGCGGGGGTGCCCTACTGGCCCGCTGCTGCTCTTTGCCTCCTCCTCGCTGTCCTGGACCTCATCAGCACAGAGTTGGCGTGTCCCGCGGTGTCTTCGCCGTTCACCTCGCTGCTCTTCATCTGTCATTGCTGCCCTTCTGCAAACACACTCCTCTGACATTTGGAAAAACTCTGGCATTCACCCTCGATATGGATTTTTGTTGATTATAGCTTTCCGTCTGTGAAGATTGCACATATTATTGACTTTGCAATCCCATGACTATTTGCACAGCCAAGTCAAGTCCAGCAGTATTATTCAGCCTATTTCCTCAATCATTTTTCCTACTTCATTTTCCTCCCTTTTTCATATACTTCACAAATACCCTTTGGCCGCGACACTTGATGTGCCACCCAAGATCAAAGTTTCTGCAGAACATTGGTCACTGATGTCATTAAGATTGGGATCTGATACACGATATGTCCATTGCTTAAATGCCCCTGTCCTGAACTCCAGTCTCCTAATTCTAACTGGCAGCTCTGTTCCACTTGCTGCACAATAGCGCAAAGGTTAAAGGAGTGCTCTTTCTAATTTACATCTTTCAGTGTTCTGACTCCTACAGACCTCCACTCAGTCTGTGCCGCGTGTTCATTTGATCGGAGAGAAGAAGAAACTTGTCAAAAACCTTTTCAATATTCAATCAGTTACATTTAATTGCTTCAATAAAAATGCATATACCGTACTCACAGAGAATATCTGGCCGGTTGTCCAGACACGTCACCAACGCATGTTGAATCATGTGAGGCAAGCAGGCCTTCTTCCTTCCTTACTTCTTGCTTAATGACGGGACACTCCACTTTAAAGGTGCATTACCGACACCAACGACATTGGAGTGTGAACAAGAATTCCCTCCCTTCTCCCTCCCTAACATACAGTACATACATACTGTATATACTTTCCCATGCTATATTATATTCTATTAACCTGTCTCTTCAAGAATCTTCACAAAAAGTTCTGGTTGCTGCTTACTACCTCCTTGAGAGTAACGTCCTTCTGTCCATGTCTTCTAACGTTCTCTCTTAGTTTTCTCTTTTCTCTACTGCATTTCCCACAATGAATGATTGCATGTTCCACTGACTCTACCGCATTGCAACTGTCACATAATCCTGTCGGGCAGGGGTGCACATTACGTCGATCGCGAGCTACCGGTCTATTGCGGAGGGTGTGTCAGTCGAACGCCAGCCAGGCATTAAAAAAATAGACCTAAAAATGTGCAATTATCAATCTTCACCAAGACGTCAGTTTCGTCACTTGATTGACATTCACGGCACCCGAGGGTCATTATTAAGAAAAAATGACCGACACTTTTTGTTTCAACAGACTCTCGCGCCGTACCTGCCGTCAAAACTCTAAAGATCAACTGCACAGTTCCTGTTTTCACAATATTAGCCGTGCTTCATCCTGCCTCGTCTAACAAAATAAGAGTCTCAGAAAGCTATCATGCACAAGCTAGCAAGCTACGGAGTTTGCCGCTAATGTATTTATTGTAAAGTGTATAAAGACGAGTATGGAAGCTGGAAAAATTAGATGTCAAAAACCAACCACTTTCATGTGGTATTGGACAGAAAGGAGAACTTTTTTTCTCCTCGATTTGAAAATGTGGACGTTATCATCACTACTGTCTGATTCCAATCAATGCAAGTCATCAGAATCAGGTAATACACCAACTTATATTATTGTCTTCATGAAAGTCATGAACCTGTGTTTTAAACATGCTTGTATTATCATTAAACACCTTTTACATGTTAACAAAAATGTATCTTTCATAAACATAAATTATATATATAAATGAGGTAGATCCCCTCGACTTGATCATTTGAAAAGTAGCTTGCCTGCAGAAAAAGTGTGGGCACCCCTGCGGTAGGGTGTTTACTTATAAGGTGCAATGTCTTAATCAGTATGGCGTGTCCTAATCTAATGTGTGATATAATTCCTTCCTCTTTTGTACTCCCCCTTACAGTTTTTCCCGCACCTACTGTGTTTCGTATTGCATATGTGTCTTCCTGTTGTACTCGTGTCCCAATGTGATTCCCTCAAAATACATGGGTTGTTCTACCAAAGACGAAGAGACGCGGTTGCATAAGGATGGGCGCATAGGCTTTGCTTTAGTCATGAACGAACGTAACGTACCATGCTTTAGCCTTGACAGAACTTCATCGGTGTCAAAGGTTCATACCATTGTAAGCATATTGTTTTCTATACTAATCTCTATTATGCAGCAATATTTAATAAGTATCAAAAAATATATAAGCAACATTGAACAACATTCTAAGCTAACCTTTCTTGAGTATGAATATTTAATAAGCAATCCCAAAAAGCCTTTTAAATCCTAACAATAGAATAAATTCTCCTGCTCGTTTTTAGCAAGCCTCGTCACCTGCAGGCAGCAGGTAGCTATCCTGACTCGTCTCCCACATCCCAAGCATCTTTTGGAAGGTCGGATGAAAAGTAACTTGACTTAACAGGTCAAGATAAGATGTCTCCGCCCTTCTCCAGAGGGGGGAAAGCCGTGGAACCTTCTATTAGGAGCTGACCCCCACGATGCGCTGGTGTAGCCTCAGCCAGGGTATCACATGGCTCCGCCTGAGACAGACTGCTCATTAAAGCCTGCTGCCCATAGCAGGATTAGGGCTTTTCATGGTTTTATCCTCTACTCCGACAACTGACAATAGGCTAGGATGGCTGCTTCAAATGGAGTGTGTGTATGAATCATGGAATTATAATTGCTCTTTCATGATGAGAATATTGGAAAATCTATCTACATGCACAATGCAAAGAATTAATTGGGGTCTGTTTTCAAGGGCACATTGCAACACTGGCTGAGCTCAAGGAAATGGAGAGGGTAGTAATGAGACATTTCCAGTACTACATCGCTTTCCACTGCCGCTGTGCAGAGTCGAGTTGTTTGCACACATGGATGCCTTCTAACCTTTTACCGCCATGATACTCAGTTTGTCTGCACTTAACACACAATGGAAAGTCCCGGGTATTTGAGATTTGATTTTGTCAAAGAGCGCCGCCATTAACAGTGGACAGATCGTTTCCTGCGACCCAGAGGTAGCTCGGTAAGAGTGCGCGGTTTACTAGGGCTGGAACTTGTCCGCTTGGAGTAGGACTCCATGTTGACAGAAGCTCTTGATCTGTGTGGGAGGGAGAGAACGCTGGCGAACGGCGAGGGAAGAGAGCTTCTATCATTGGCACTTAGTTGCAGTCATGTTTTCTCTTTCATTATTTATATTGCATGGCATGATAAGGGGTCCTTTTTGAAGTCATGCCAAAGGGCAGGTTTAGGCCAGGCCAAAGGTCCTTTATTTGACTGCAAGTTTCGGGCAAAAGATGGCATATTCTAGGAATCAAAGTGTCACAACCTTCCAAACAAATATAATTATTAGAATACTGCCAAAAAATGATGGTGCACAAAATACTTATTAGGTAAGCTACAAACCAGCAATTTCACACAGCTTTTTTTTCAGTGTTTTTTTTTTTTTTTTGAATGTCCAATTTACGTTCTGGCTGTAATGTATCAAACTGTGTAAATCAGGGGTGTCCAAACTTTAACCGGCGAGGGCCGCATTCAGTAAAACGGAAGGACGCGGGGGCCATTTTTGACACATTTTGTTCGCTAAAGATGCTAAAAGCCAACCAGTGTATGTCAATATATGCTCAGCTAGCTGAACAAAACATCCCTGTTAGCTTTGTGTTGTAGGTGACAAAGAAAATAAGTGTCATCTAACAACAAGGGCTGTCAAAATTAATGCAATCAATCACCAAAAATATTTTATTAATCATGTAAATACGCAGATTAATCACACAGTTTTTTTGCTCCTTTACCGTAACCGGACTCTAACAATTAAATTACATTTGTGACCAATAATTGAGGCCTTTTTAACTAAATTTTAATTTTGAAGTTAAATGAAATCATGCAAGCGAGTAATATATGTGATTAGTCATGATTAATCCAATTTCAAAAGTGTGATTAATCTGATTTTTAAAATGTATTGTTTGACAGCATTAATAAATGTCTCGGTAATATTGATTGATTGATTGATTGATTGAGACTTTTATTAGTAGATTGCACAGTACAGTACATATTACGTACAATTGACCACTAAATGGTAACACCCGAATAAGTTTTTCAACTTGTTTAAGTCAAGGTCCACGTTGATCAATTCATGGTATAAATATATACTATCAGCATAATACAGTCATCACACAAGTTAATCATCAGAGTATATACATTACATTATTTACATTATTTACAATCCGGGGAGTGGGATGTGGAGGGGTTTGGGGCGGGGGGGTTAGGTTTGGTTGATATCAGCACTTCAGTCATCAACAATTATATAATCTGAGAAATAGACATTGAAAAAGTGTAGGTCTTACTTTGTAGGATAGGTACAGCGAGCAGTGAACATAGTGAGCTCAGAAAACATAAGGACAAGTACCGTAATTTCCGGACTATAACCCGCTACTTTTTCCCCTCGTTTTGTTCCCTGCGGCTTTTACGACGGTGCGGCTTTTTTACGGCTTTTTTTACGGCTTACGGTAACCAGGGGCGCGCACTAACGAGAGCAAAACAAAGAGTAGGAGAGCGTCAGCGACAGTTTGCGCGAAGGAAGTGTTCATGCAAACACCCTCAATATGGAAAACAAACGGAGAAGTGCATATGATGCTGCTTTTAAGTTAAAGGCAATCGATCTGGCTGTCAAAGAAGGAAATAGAGCTGCTGCACGTACCCTTGATTTGGCTGACGACGCCATTTTGGACCTGTTCTTCTCCAACACCGACGAAGAGGACTTCGGTGGTTTTAGTACGCAGGAGGAAGATGACGACACAATGATTAAAGACTGACTACCGGTAATACCGTTGTATTATTTGTACTCTGCACGAATGCTGTTCGCCATGTCAAAGATGTGAAAGTTTGATTGAATGATTGAAAGATTTATTGTTAATAAATGGGACGCTTTGCGTTCCCAAACAGTCATCTCTGTCCCGACAATCCCCTCCGTGGTGGCAGGAACCCCTATATACTACGGTAATTACACATCAAAACGCCTGCGGCTTATAGTCGGGTGCGGCATATATATGGAGCAATCTGTATTCCCCCTAAATTTAGCTGGTGCGGCTTATAGGCAGGTGCGGCTTATAGTCCGGAAATTACGGTATATACATTTGATTAATTACAATCCGGGGAGGTGGGATGTGGTGGGGGAGGGCGTTAGTCTAAATAATAAACTCATTCAATTTCTACAACCTGCCAAGGGCCATTAGCAAACAAGCGGCGGGCCGAAACTGGCCCCCGGGCCGCACTTTGGACACCCCTGGTATAGATAAATAGTGTATGTAGTAAGTTCTCTATCGATTAGAATCTAGGGGCCTTCAACGTTTTTCAGGCCAAGGATCCCCAAACTGATGAGGATGTGCTGGGACCCACTACAGTAAGACGGGGATCTATATGGCCCCATTTATCGCGATTTACCTGACACATGAAACCTGACAAATGGGAGGGGGTGGTGCACTACACTATCCACTTTAGCCGCCAGAGGGCAGTAGAGTGTTGAGTATCTTAATGTGTTTTGTGGCAATTCTAACTCTAACCACAGCGTCAGTTGCCATGTAGAATAGGGCTTTCCATCATTTTCAGCAGAATGTATTGCAAAATTATAAGCCCCCCACCTTCCTCTCATGCGAGATCCACCCAGGAATGGGGTCAAATGCATCCCTTTCCTTCTGTGCTTGTATATCCTGTATAAAATTGTGTTTTAAATTAAAATATTTTGAAAGGTATCTTGTTATTGTGAAATACTAAGATATTCAAATAATACATTATAGTGTTGTTAATTGCTAGCTTGCAACTTGAGTAGTTATTAAATGCTAAGATTATTATTACAGTATTATGTATTTGTTTTTATTTCAAACATGCAAGGTACAGTGAGTAGGGTGGCCATGACACTGTAATTATAAACCAATGTTAATGTGTCTTTAAATACCTTCATATTTGTGGAAAAATGTGCATGTGGAATAATAAAAAAATTTATTTGAGAAAAAAAAATTCAAAAGAAAATCTAATGAACCAACATTTCCTTGTTGGACCCCTTGTTGAAGACCTCTGGATTAGATTGCTTGAGCTTCGGATAAAACACACTTCATAGCCTCAATATGTATTTTAGGGGAAATCGTTTTTCGACTTGTTACAACCTTCATTATGTTTTTTTTAGTGAATGCGCGTTATTAACATTGAATTTGCACTTTTAATACGTGTATGTTGATTTAAAACAAAAAACACCTCACCGATCATGGCCCCCACACACCACCACCTTCATGGCAAGGCAAGTTTATTCATTGAGCACAATTACTACACAAGGCAATTCAAAGTGCTGGACAGAAAATCACAAGAAGACAAAACCAAAAATACAATAATCATAATTCAAATTAAAAACATAAAATAAAATACAATCATCATGAAAACAATTATAATTGAAGTTGAAATCAAGATTAAATACATGGATAAAATACTGTCAGTTTTCATAAGCACAATTAAGTTTAATCATTTTCATTACAACATTGCCAATGTTGAGGCCTGTGTCACATTTTTAGGAATACTATTGGAGATTTTAGGTGCATAAAACTGAAATGTGACTTTACCATGATTGTTCCTGACTCTGGGCACCAGCAGGAGACCACTGCTAGAGGTTCTCAGACCTCGAGATGGTTCATATGGTTGTGACATGTCGGAGGTATACTTGGGCACAAGACCATGAAAAGACTGGCACATGAGGAGAGCTTTTTTAAATATATTCTCTGAACAACAGTAGGCCAGTGCAGTGACCTAAGCACTGGACTAACAGTGCTAACACTGCTTGTATTTCCTGGTTCTTGTCAGGACTCCAGCAGCAGCATTCTGGATGTACTGCAGCTGCTTTACAGCTCGTTTAGAGAGCCCAGTGAGCTCTATTACAGTGACTATGATAAATGATGTCCGCATATTTAAAGTTCCGGGCACTCCATGTGGTCCGGATTGTGTCAGTGTTTGTTGCACTCAAACGATTTATCGAAGCAAAAAAACACTTTTTTCTAATTGAATCAATCAATAAATTGTTGCAGCTCTACAGAGGTCATACGTAATTTATGTTTCATTATGGAATGAGTCATTAAAGGCCTACTGAAAGCCACTACTACCGACCACGCAGTCTGATAGTTTATATATCAATGATGAAATCTTAACATTGCAACACATGCCAATACGGCCGGGTTAACTTATAAAGTGCAATTTTAAAATTCCCGCCACACTTCCGTTCGAAAAACTCATTTGCATATGACGTATGCGCGTGACGTCACAAGAGCTACGGAAGAGGTTGGACCCTATCGGACCCGACATAAAAACCTGTGTTTTCGACAAAATTCCACAGTATTCTGGACATCTGTTGGTGAATCTTTTGCAATTTGTTCAATTTACAATGGAGACTACAAAAAAGAAAGCTGTAAGTGGAAAGCGGTGTGTTGCTGCGGGATGTAGCAACACAAAGACAAACACAACTGGTGTTGCATTGTTTTTATTCCCAAAAGATGGCGGCCAAGCTTTACTATGGAACAAAGAAGTCAAGCGAACACGGTTGGATTGGACCACACACACAAAGTACAGTGTATTATGCAGCGAACATTTCGAACAATCATGTTTCGAAGAGGGTCCCTTGCAAAGGGCAGCGATGGGCATCGCCACCACCCGTCGACTCGTGCTGAAGAAAGGTGCGAAGCCAACTATTTTCAACAGACCACGGCCATGCTTAAGTGCAAGTTCGACAAGTTCAGAGCACCCCACACCCTCCACAAGTGGACAGACTGTGCACATGAGGTCTGCATTTGCCAAAAGGGAAAGGAAGAGGGTAAGAATCTTGATTTCCAGTTTCCATAGTCAGACTACACTGTTCCAATATCCATTTCTTTGTTCTCAATTGTTGATGACTGATGATAACAACCAAACCTAACCCCTCCACACCCCGGATTGTAAATAATGTAAATAATGCAATGTAATTATCTTGCGTGATGACTGTATTATGATGATAGTATATATCTGATAGTATATATCTGTATCATGAATCAATTTAAGTGGACCCCGACTTAAACAAGTTGAAAAACGTATTGGGGTGTTACCATTTAGTGGTCAATTGTACAGAATATATACTTCACTGTGCAACCTACTAATAAAAGTCTCAATCAATCAATCATCCAAAACTCACACATACAGTCATAGACTACTCCAGTGGTTCTCAACCTTTTTTCAGTGATGTACCCCCTGTGAACATTTTTTTAACTCAAGTATCCCCTAATCAGAGCAAAGCATTTTTGTTTGAAAAAAAGAGAAAAAAAGTAAAATACAGCACTATGTCATCAGTTTCTGATTTATTAAATTGTATAACAGTGCAAAATATTGCTCATTTGTAGTGGTCTTTCTTGAACTATTTGGAAAAAAAGAGATACAAATAACAAAAAACTTGTTGAAAATAAACAAGTGATTCAATTATAAATAAAGATTTCTACACATAGAAGTAATCATCAACTTAAAGTGCCCTCTTTGGGGATTGTAATAGAGATCCATCTGGATTCATGAACTTAATTCAAAACATTTATTTTGTTGAAGTATTATTCAATAAATATATTTATAAAGGATTTTTGAATTGTTGATATTTTTAGAATATTTAAAAAAATTCTCACGTACTCCTTGGCATACCTTCAAGTACCCCCAGGGGTACGCGTACCCCCATTTGAGAACCACTGGTCTACTCCATGAACAATGAAATAAATTAACAATAAAATAGTCTACATATAATTATTGCTTCAAGTTCTAGTCAAGTTCTTCTGCAGTATAAAGTATTGTACATTTACTGACATTACTGTCAATAGTGTCAATACTGTCAATAGATTACAATAGACAATAATATAAAGTATTGTACATTTACAGACAATAGATCAGATCATGGCCAGTACGACTACGGCATCAGTGGCGGATGCGGTGGATGAACCAATGGCAATGGCACTAGATTTGCCTGATGAGGAGGGCGATCAAGATCAGGTTCGACTTGTTTTCCTAATCAATGTTCAAATGGATTACAGTTCAAGCCCAATACAAAAGTATTCATAATTTATGTAAATGAGGTATCCATATTACATGTAGCTGTTTCCCCATTTCCAGGGAAATACAAGAGAACAAGGATGCCAGACGGACTGGGTACCGATTGGGAGAGCACCAACAGCAATGACCAGTAGCAAGAGCACCCAAACAGGGAAAATACATCATAGATCAAAGGGTATGTCTATTTCGGTGATGAACATGATTCTGCACATCACAGTACACATTGCACAGCTGCCTGTGCAGAGTAGAGTAGACAGATAAATTAGGTGATTCTAGTTTAATTTTAACAGATTATATAAAACAACTTGTGTTTGATTTTATTGCTAGGACACCAGGTGACCCCAGAGATCCTCGAGAGGGTTAGAGCTCGGCTGGCCAGGGTTAGTGAAGTCCCATTGTCAAGTGTAGCAGCTCCATCTGACAGCCCCGAGATGCAGACTAACATAGCAACTCCAGGTGCTCCTGCATTGTTTGATGTAGGACCAGCATCAAGTCCCACTGCGCCTTTTGTTAGTGGTTCTTCCGATGACAGCTATGTGCCAAGTGAGTCATCAACATCGGATCCGTGTCAATCTGACGGGTCGCCAGATCGCCCACGTACTCACCAGATGCGTGAAGAGGGCTGCCACAAGGAACCGAAGTACATCATCTTTGAGTCGTGCCTCCAGAGTCTCGTCAAGTGGTGTCACTGTCCAGTCTGTGGCAGCCAGGACATAAGCCCTTCTTGGGATTCAAACGGTACACAGCTGACCATGACTCTTCAATGTGCATCATGTGACCAGAGGAGTAGTTGGAGCAGCCAGCCAAACATTGGCCCTTATGCCGCGGGCAACATCCTGCTATCTGCTGGCATCCTCTTCGCTGGCGCATCTTCTGGCAAGGTGTTGCAAGTGCTGAACAGCATCGGAGTGGTCACGTATGTGAAGAGGACATTTTTCAACCACCAGGAGCTCATCCTGCAGCCAGCCATCAAAAAGGTGTGGGAGGAACAGCAATGGACGCACCTCACCATGCTGCAGGTGGAAGGCCGACCCCTCGTCCTTGGTGGTGATGGGCGAGCAGACAGTCCGGGACACAGTGCCAAGTTTGGTACCTACACCACAATGGAGCTTGTGGCCAATGTGGTTCTCGACCTTCAGGTTGTACAGGTACGACCATATAATCTCACTAAAACACTAGTAACATAATAAGCAGAGAAGGGATTTTCCAGAATTATCCTAGTAAATTTGTCTAATAACATTAACCATTTCAATGTATACTAAGCCCCTTTTTCATTTTTTTCTTTGCTCATTCATTTTCTGTTATATATATTTCAGAGCAACGAATGTCTTGGCAGCTACCATATGGAGATGGAAGGACTGAAGAGGATGGTGGAGCTGTTGATCAGCTGGGACCTGGATGTCGGGGTGCTGGTGACAGACCGACACAGACAGATCGCTAAATGGATTCGCGAAAACATGCCCAATACACGGCACTGCTATGACATCTGGCATGTTGCAAAATGTTAGTTGGATTATTTGTATGCATGACAAGTTGTGAAGTAGTGTGTACATATTAGTGATCAGATGAATGCCATATTGTGTTTAATCCACAAATTTCTGCTTTTTTCTGTTTGTAGCCATCGGAAAGAAACTGAAGGCCATCTACAAGCATAAGGACTGTGAAGACCTGAAGCCCTGGGTGCAAAGTATAATCAACCACCTCTACTGGGCAGCAGTGTCTACACCGCCTGGAGAGGGGGAACTTCTGGTTGCCAAGTGGAAGTCTGTGGAGCGACACATTCAGAACATCCACAAGGACCATGGCGACCTCTTCCCAATTTGTACTCATGGACAACTGCAACGGCAAAATAAATGCCTCAAACAAAGTGAGTAGGCAAATAAGTTGCCTGAAAGCAGTGAGGGACTAGCAGTATTTTCCTGCACATCTTTTGAAAGTCAAAAAATTCAGATACATTTGTAAGTAAATAACCAGTTTAAGTTGACTGGAACATTTTTGTTGAAACATTGTTCTATTTTAAATTTATGTTTAGGTTCACGCTCAGCAGTGAAACTGGAGGAGGTGGTCAACAACAAGTCCCTGCTGAAAGATATCGCCATGCTGTCAGGTGAACACCAGACTTCCAAGATGGAGGCGTTCCATAGCCTTATCATACAGGTGAGAATTAGGCTGATCGCCTGTAGGTGGCGTCGGTGGTTACCACCTGCCACTAGGACTTTGGTGGCCAGGGAGCAAAATACTAGAGCATACTAAATGTAGCCTTGATACAGTCAGTGTAAGCAAGAGAATGTTAGAGGTCCAACATGGTGGCTAGGCAGTTAGAGGTCCAACATAGTGGCTAGGCATCTTGGTGAGAAAGATTGCAAACAATTCTGGCGTGGTGTTAAAATTAAAAACAAAACAGCTTCATTATTGCAGGAGATCAAGCTTTAATAGCTGACTATAAACAGTTTAATACACAAACATTTGTATTCAACACACATATGCGGTCCTCTCCAAGGTTTCTCATAGTCATTCACCGACGTCCCACTGGGGTGAGTTTTTCCTTGCCCATATGTGGGCTCTGTACCGAGGATGTCGTTGTGGCTTGTGCAGCCCTTTGAGACACTTGTGATTTAGGGCTATATAAATAAACATTGATTGATTGATTGATTGATTGATTGATTTCTTTTATTGATTAAGTACAGTGTCCATGTGGATTGTGTTGCAGTCACTGCACGTCTTGGAACCCCGTGTAGTCCATCGATGGGAATGTTGTCCTAATCTAATGTACTACACAAGCTGGTAGTACCACCCTTATCTCCTTTCCCAGATATCCCCAGCAGAAGCGGACAAACTGTCGATAGGCTGTGTGTCGTCTCCGCCTGCAAGTACAAAATAGTTGTTAGCAAATGATGGCAGCTGTTATTATCCGGACATGGATACACAGTGACTCACTGTTCTCTGAGATGCAAAAGACATTGTCATGCATTCTATTCATTTGTCATTTACTGTTGCAGTAAATTGTATATATTGTTGACATCTACGGTTTTATGTATGTAATACTTCTATGGTATATAATGTCATGTACATTGTAGCACAATACATTTCACAGAATAAGAATAAGATAAGAAAGTGCTCATTCTGACTTATCTTCCAGAGGTTGATAGAATTATTTAAACTTATTAGTGCCTCACTCATTTTGCTGTTGCTGCAGCACGCCATATTGCTGTTCGTAGGCGTAATACGCTGTCTGCAGCACCCATTCATCCAGACACACAGATGGAAAGCCAGGGTGGTCTATGATGCACGTCTCCACCCTCTCCTCCTCCATCGTTCTGGCCACTGCATCTAGCTCACGACAGCAGACACACTCAGCCACTGTCTCCATGTTCACACAGTTGTGACATGTACACTTGGAAATAGAAATATTCATAATATTTGTAAATCAATTCTTATTATGGACACCTGCAATCTGCAAACATTTGGAATAATTAATATTATCATTGTCTTGTTGTGGATCTTATTAATCTACATGCATATTTTTAGTATTGCCGGTATATGGAGCTGTGGCCCATAGAAATAATGGGTAATTAATTTGGTTTGACATTGTGTCAATGATAGATACTTAGTCTATAGAAAGGCCTGGGGTGTAATTTGTAACACTAACAGTAACAGTGCAAGACTAGGCCACAAGCTAAAACTAGTCTATAAATAAATAACAATTTACCATTCTGTATTCTGAAGGCGATCTATGTCGTGTGCTACTCCAGCATTGTGTCAATGATAGATACTTGGTCTATAGATAGGCCTGGGGTGTAAGTTGTAACACTAACAGTAACAGTGCAAGACTAGGCCACAAGCTAAAACTAGTCTATAAATAAATAACATTTTACCATTCTGTATTCTGAAGGCGATCTATGTCGTGTGCTACTCCAGCATTGTGTCAATGATAGATACTTGGTCTATAGATAGGCTTGGGGTGTAAGTTGTAACACTAACAGTAACAGTGCAAGACTAGGCCACAAGCTAAAACTAGTCTATAAATAAATAGCATCTTACCATTCTGTATTCTGAAGGCGATCTATGTCGTGTGCTCCTCCAGCATCAATAGTAGCAGCGTCCTCCTGACAGTCTTCGTCAGCTTCGGGTTCAAAGCGGTATCGCTCTATCCCTCTCACAGCTTCTGAATCGCTTCCAATCCCCACTAGTTCTTCACTTGCACTTTCCTCATCCAAAAATCTTTCATCCTCGCTCAAATTAATGGGGAAATCGTCGCTATCTCGGTCGAAATCGCTCTCTCTTCTGGCGGCCATCATTGAAAACAATAGGAAAGACTCAGCAGCCCCAGCTCTTGTGATGTCACGCTACTTCCGGTAGGGGCAAGGCTTTTTTTTATCAGAGACCAAAAGTTGCAAACTTTATCGACTTTGTTCTATACTAAATCCTTTCAGCAAAAATATGGCGATATCGCAAAATGATCAAGTATGACACAGAATGGATCTGCTATTCCCGTTTAAATAAAAACATTTTCATTTCAGTAGGCCTTTAATATTTGACTACATGTCCTTGATCAAAATTATCCATCCTTGTTATAGTGGTTGTCGTCAAGTGTCCTGAATGATCCAAGCTGACTTTGCGGAAGTTATAAATATATTTATGCGGGGCTCGGTTGGTAGAGCGGCCGTGCCAGCAACCTGAGGGTTCCTGGTTCAATCCCCGTCTTCCTAGTCACCTCTGTTGTGTCCTTGAGCAAGACACTTCACCCTTGCTCCTGATGGGTCATGGTTAGGGCCTTGCATGCCTGCTCCCGCCATCACTGGCTTTGAATACTCTTGTGTGTGAATGGATAAATGCGGAAATAGTGTCTCAGCGCTTTGAGTACCTTGAAGGTAGAAAGCGCTATACAAGTATAACCCATTTACCATTTCCGGTCCAGCAAATGTAAAAATGTGTGTTAACTTTGTTAGTGAGTGTTAACTTGCTTAATTGAATTTCCATAGATGTGTCACGGTGTTGACAGACTTGAGCAGACTTGGTGCAGAATTTACGCATTCATTAAAGTTTCCCTGGTCGTCCGCACTGAAGTGTCCTCGTTTCCTGTGCAACTTCTGTGAAACACTATAATTCCCATTGTCCCTGGCTGTTGTTAACATGTTTCTGTCATGGCACCCTACACCGGTGACCAGGGTGTGGAGCTGCTCTGCCTGCTGGCTTTGCAAAGCAGTAACATAAAAGTACCATACCATACAATAAATGCCACAAGAGACGCACTGAAATACTTGCGGCTGGCTCTTTGGAGCAAAGTGTTGCACCCAGTTACCGACTGGGCACATAAACTGTGTCAGAGGTGGATCGTGGAAAATATTGTATTCATATATTGGCCTCGTTTTGATTTTATAACATGCTGTGGTGGCAAAAATCAGATCAGTGTCACACATAATGCGGGTCGATATGAAAAATACATGTCTAGCTGTGTTTTGTGGGACACCAGTGGCCGGAAGTAAAATTCGAGATTTGTGCACACAGACATAGGCCTTATGGACGTCCGCTTTGAATACTCTTGACTTTTTTTTCACCTGCCTATATTTGAGTCTTGAAAGTTACAATCAAGATACGGGAGAGTCTCTCTGACTGTTCTGAACTCCTAGTTCCATGACAGGGCCGTACTGAGCAGATTCATGGTAATATTTTGCGAACAAGCACACCACGTAGTGACGCTGTTATTAAACCCCAATGTTCCAATCTTCAAATCCAGTTGACTTGAAATTTCTCATGTAGATCCAGTGTTTCCCATAAACTGCCAAGATACCTGTGGCGGTGGGGGCGTGACCATGGGCGTGGTCACCATGACATCATCGAGTAATTTGCTTAATTTACTACAATGTGATTTTCTCTAAAAAGGCTCAAAAAATGTATACTTACTAAGTAATAATAACAGTTTTGTTTTAAACGTCCATCCATCCATCCATCCATTTTACAATATAATTACAACACTTTATGTACATATTTATATACAGATTTGAACAATATGTGAAATATATTTATTAATTGTGGTTCTTACAAAAAATATATCTTATAAAATATAAAAGCTAAAATGTCTCTTAAAGCTCTGCCCCTTTAATTAGTGCATACTAAATAATTTAACTTTAGCCTACTACTACAACCATATTATTTACCAGCAACATAAATTGAAACAGAGGCAGAGGTGTCCTGCCACAGTCAGTAACAAATAAACAGAAAACAGTCGTGGTCAAATACAAATAAGGCAACAAGAGAAGTATCCTACACTTCTCTTTTGTAAAGTAAATCTGAGCAGCATATATGGGCATCTACATCAACTATATGATTTGCCTAAGAAGCTGGAAAGGACACAAAAAAAAAAAGAAAAAAAATATATATATATATTTTTTTTTAATTTGTGGCGGACATAATTCTTTTGTGGCGGGCCACCACAAATAAATGAATGTGTGGGAAACACTGAGATCAATGCACTCTACAAAGCAACCCCTTTAACTATAGGTGGTAAGTTGAATCAACGCAACCATTTGGCGCCCGTCGGGGACTAACAAGCACATGTGTGTACAGATGGAGCGAGATTAGTTGAAAACATGGACGCCATTAAACAAAACGTTGTCGCAGGTGAGCGGGAGGGACTTAACTAATTGCCCCCAACAGGCATTGACCAATTGACTAATTATCATAAAACTTCATTTTATCATACCGTAGGTAATCATGTTGTTTAGCACCTTTGTTGGCTACAACTGAGTTTTCCACTTCATTTTGCTTGAATTGCTTCAAGATGTGTTTAATCAATGACTAATTTCTCACAATCAACATAATTCTCTATATTCAAGTCGCAATTATTCATTAGGCTAATTAACTCAAATACAAGTTAATCTAACTAGCAGGTGCATCAATGTCATTCATCAAATCACTCACATTTTTTTCCCCCTGTCTTACATGCAATATGTACCTACCAGTCATTTCTGTTCAGGAAATTAAAAATGGTCTCCTAATTAGATGTGTTTGCCACACTGCTGTTGTTTACGTATGTCATCAAGCTTTATACGCTCTTCTGCAATGATGAAGAAAGTGAGGTAGATTCAAGAGGTGTTAATGAACGGCTGGGTGAAATCCCCGCCTCCTCTCTACTTTGTTTGAATTATTATGTTCACAATAAGCACCTGTTATTTGCCATGGTAAATAGTTTGATAGTACATGATTTTCAGTTGAAATTGCAGGTCTGAATCTTGTTTTTAGGATAATTAAGTTCTAAACCGGGTTGTCTAAACTTTTTCCCACCAAAAGCCGCATACTGAAAATTCAAAGTATGCAGTGGCCATTTTGATATATTTTATTTTTAAAATAACGCTAAACAAGAACTAGAACACCAAACATACCAAAATACAACGGAGGGTCAGGCCTGACGTTACAGGTCCTGACACCAAGCCCACGTCGCTGTGATTGATCACACTTCCAGTTCAGTTATTCATTTATTTCAGGCAATGACATTAAAAAAAAGTACAAGGTAGACAACACATTAATATTAGTTAAGATAATGCAAATGGTAATGTACTGTATGTAAGCATGATGATCCAGTTTTGCCTAAAAGGAAGTGAGAATAAGATAATTTATTTAATCCCACCCCCAGTTCTCCATTCAGTGATTAATACATTAAACTTCACTGTTACTTTGTTCAAGGAATATAATACAAATGTTGTACCATGGTGGCATTACCTCAGGTAACAATAATTATTACATGACTGTAACAATAATTTGTATCAACAACGTTGGAAGAATGAACAATACCAACAATGCTAATAGACAAAATACCAACAATGGTAATAGACAACATACCAATAATGGTAAGCAAACATTGAGCACATGTTAACACTTTGAGACAGAGTACAACAGGCAGTTGTACTCTATGTTCAAAGACTTACGAAAGTTTGGCCAAGATGGCGGAACCCCATGTCCTCATTTTGCCTCTTCAGAAAAGGCCCTTACTCAACTTGCCAACATTGTAGTTGTTGAAGGCACCAGATTAGCGCACAGCGATACGGCTTCCCAAGCCAAGCTGTGGAGAGGTCAGGCCTAAAGCTTTTACATTGGTGTCAATGCAATCCCACGTAAAAAAAAAAAAAAAAAAAGTCTGTAAAACAAAGCGTGCAGAGTGATCCCAAATTGATTTTTAGGCTTGCTTCCAAATGAATGAACCTTATTATTTGACACTTTGGCATCGTTAAACATGAATATCTGACATTGTAACCACATGTATAGCTCAAAAAAGAGGAAACGCTTAATCGGTCCCCTTTAACTATCAGTTAATCATTTAATAACGATATGTCCATCCAAAGTATAAATACACTCTCCAGGTAAAACTTGTGCAAAGAATAGTAGTTTCTTCCACCAATTAGGTTTACAAGGTGAAACTGATATGACATAAGCTCATATGCAACTCAAGATAGTTCAAGCCTTATTTTGATATACAGACATTTTGATGATTACAGGTTTAAAAAAACTTAATTGAAAATCTCAGAAAATGTGGAGTTTTCAAAAATTTAAACCATGATTGTCAAAATTATAACACATAAAGACATGAAATATTTCATTTTGCATACAATGAGTTTATATCACATTTGAATTTGAATTGTGGACTTAAATGGACTTTTGCAAGATACTCCAATTTTTTGAGTATCGCCTGCATGTGGCTGCCATTTAAATTTAATTTTATACATCAGTATGAAGGGCAGTTTACAGCAGGTTCTTAAAGGGGAATTGATTTTTTTGGGGGGGATTTTTACTATTGTTCACAATCATTATGAAAGACATGACAATAGATGTTTTTTCTTTGTTTTCTTGCATTCTAAATATTAAATAAATCAGATCAAAAGTCCGCTTCCAATGGAACCTATGGGAGCCACGCAATTATGCCTATAAAGTCCTTAAAAAACATTCAAACACCTCCATTGAGGATTTATATACATGATGTAAGTATATATGTCATGTAGTAACAGACACATTTATAATAAAAAATCATATTTACGTATTTTGATCATTTTAAGCATACGTGGCACATTCATTTAAACAAACGCATCACAACGTTTGCCTTTCTTTTCTTCATTACTGATTTCTGCGCACTGCAGACTTCATGAGAGCCGACAAACATAATAAATCATCACCTATTGTACAATGTCTGTTGTCATGTGGATGCTGACTGCTAGGATGTTCATATATTCCCATTTAGATGACGAATGACTCATACTTCTCGCGAAGAAAAGGGGTAAAAGGTCAAGCATCGTTTCGTGTCGTTCTTGCCAGTTTCGGGTACTAAATGGCTGTCAAATTGTCCCAACTTGTAGGAATACCAACTCAGACTTCTTCTGTCCAGGTGAGATGCATCATTTATGATCTACAATAAACTTCCAGGGAGCAAGGAAGCGAGAAAGCAGCAGACCACTTGATTATGTGAACATAAGGACACAGTAGTGATCACGGAGCCACTATAAATAGCTGGTCTGCGTTAGCGCTTATAATAACAATATCTGTAATACTTGATTAATATTTAAATCAGGAAATGTAAATGGAGCATTATTGACGGTTTTTGAATGGTTATTTATTGGATTTTATGGGCGAAATAGAGGAGCTCCCATTGGCTCTGCTGTAAGCGGACTTTTATTTCCGTTTATTTTTTTTATATATTGAGAATACATTATAATAAAATCCATCCGTCATCATGTCTTTCATAATGATTGTGAACCATAGGCAAAATTTCCCCAAAAAGTGCAGTTCCCCCTTTAATTATATTTTTTCAACCAAAAAATATAAAAACACTACTTAGCATATTTTACAAATCATGGCTAAAGAGAAGAGGATTAACAAATAAGTATTTATTATCACAATTAGAAGTTAAACTCCGTCAAATTTTCTGTCTGGCTGGAATGAAATGACTGGTGGTCATGCCTGTCAATCACAGCTGTCTCGTACAAACGTACATGCTAATCGTGAGTACACATTCACAAACGAGATCTTCAAGCGTGGAAGGATTGAGAAATGGATGCTATGTTTGGTATATTGCTGTTGAAGTCAATTGTATGCTTTTCCAAGCACTACATTTGTAACTAAGGTCTTGTCTACACTAAGTCATTTAAACCCGTAAACAAATTATTATTTAGCCTAAGCCCCGTTTCAGCCACACTAAGCCAGCATTTAAGGTCCCCCTCCTCGGAAAGATTTTTACACGGGTAAGTCAGACGTGTAATTGTTGAATCTCCGGCACTTAACTTTGTATGGACTCATTGATCATTTACAAAGTGAGTTCGGAGAGGAAGTAACACCAGAAAGACCACGCTCCACACAGGAAGAGACATCAGAAAGAACGCGCCACAGCCAGCTTCATAATAAAGCGGTTTCGTAACTCGGAGGTAAACACTGCCAATATGAAGGCGAGTCATCCAGACATGCCCGTGTTTCTCCTTCTTTTACATGTACAGAAGCTTGTGGAAATCACACATGAATACCTTAAGAGAAAGCGATTGCAGCTATTTGGGATACAACAATTCTCAGACGGCAAGAGAACTTTCCAATGTCCGGCTGGGTCAGCTGTGTTTCTACTTAGCGAAAAACTTTGTCCATTTGTCGAAGGAGAGACAACGAGAATGCGAGCTCCCATGGCTGTGATAAAAAAGGTAGCGTGTGCTTTGTATTACCTGGCCGTCGAGGAAAACGGCAAATGCATTTGGACTGGCAAAGCAAACTATCAGTTATTGTCCGCCATGTATGTCGCATACTCAACGTCTAGGTCCAGAGTATATAAAGTCACCAAAAACGAATGGACAATGAAGGTGAAGGCAAAAGAGTGAGGAGTGTCCTGACCAGATATCTAGATCCCTAGTTTGATTGATGTAAAATGTTCTTTATCACATTGTTTACGTGTCTAATAAAGATTTGATTAATTTATGATGTCTCAGGTGTGATTCACTACAATAGGGCCCCACAGCACACTGGATTCCAGTTAATTGAAATACCACAACACTGGATATTGTTCAGATAAGTTACATTTAAGAACTTGCACACAAAGCAACACTGGAGGTGACTATGACGTGTGCATTTTCCGCGCATGCGTACTAGGTCGCGTTGCGCCGGCAGACGGAGGGGAGAGGGGGTCTTAAACGGTGGCATTGTTGTGTGTGGACACGGATAAGGTTAGGTGGGATTTACCCTGGATAACCTTATCCGGCTTAGTGTAAACGGGGCCTAAATTGTCCTTTTGATCAGTACAGTATGTGTTTATTAGTCGGGCACCTTTAAACTGAAGAAAGTGTTTCCTTTTCCTCAGAGTTTAATTCAGTTGCAAAATAATCCTAGGTGATTTGTTAATTGATTTATTTTGGTAAGCAAAGGAGGAATGCTTGTAAAGCTGTTCAAAAAAGAAAGAAGCCCGTAAAGGGAAGAACCAAAACTGTGTTCGAAACACAATTAAACTCTGGTAATGAGGTCAGACATCAGATCCAGGGCAAGGGATATCATTATACAGCCTGAACGGTTGGCCTGCTCCAGCTGCCATGCTCTTGCTGTGGGATTAAACTCGCTGTCCTGAGGCGGCACTTTTTTTACCAGTCTGACCCCCTGCCCGCTACTGAGGCAGCAGTAGTCACCCCCCCGGGCTCCTGGGGGCTTCATCCCACCTCCCCGCCCTGCGGCCCTGGTGCCTGTGGCACCAAGGGGACTGAGAAGAAGTGAACTGTGCTGCCACGTGGGATGACAGGACGAGCCACCCCATTAGGGCGCAGGGAGACAGACAGGCACCAGCACACAATCCGGCCTTGTGTTGCCAGCTACAAATTACTGGCTCCCTCTATTTCTGTCAGCTCATTTGTAAAAAGCAACGAACAATGACAAGGTGATAAAAGGACATTGTATCAACGATTAGAGTGCTGTGTTTGAACCTGGTGATGCTTAAGATATGGCTCCCAAATAAAACCGTCTTTTTTGCTTTTGTTCTATACAAATAAGACTGCAACAATTTTACACATCCATCCCATTGTTTGTCCAGTGGGCATAATTGTTTCTTGTTTTTTTTTTTACATTCAGCCCGCCTGTAGGTTTTGTGCCGTTTTTTTGTGCCTTCCAGGATATCGTTATGACATTCAGCCGCAACAATAATTCTTCTGTTCTAATTCATATCAATTAGTACGGGACGCTAATTCAAACTGACGGCACAGTGTATCTTGAAAGGCTTGCAAGGATGTTGTGGCGGCAGCATCACTGTGTAGCCAAAAGCCACCCTCTGTTCCCCTTTCTTCCCCATTTCTGTCATTCAGTGGGCAACAAGGGGCTCCGAGCAAAGTGGACAATACGAGTTGGAGCCAGTACTTTGATAATTAGTTATTGATTGAGAACAATGACATGGCGTACACTGCCGTATTAGCTAGGCGCCAGTAGGTCGCGACACCGGGAGCAGCCATCAAGAAAGCAAGGCCAAAACACGCCTGACTCCCTTAATAAGATATTCCTTCATGTTTTTTTCTCTTTCATTTCTTTCCCTCGTTCCCCCTTCCTCAGGCATGCTAGTGTTCGGGCTGCATGGGGTCAAAAGTATTAATGCCTGTGCACAAATGAGCGTCTGATGAAGGGGAATTTAATTAGAGAATGCCCACTTGAGCTTCTAATGCCACATTGCCCTGTTTTTTTTTTTTTACTTCTGTCTTTATTGTCTTTGATTCTACTACTCTGCATTGGAAGAAGCCAATAGGATTTAAAATACTCTTCTGCCACTGAAACCATTTTTGTATCCCAACGGAATCCATCGGACGTATAATCGTTTGTTCAACCGTGTTTTATTAGTAGTTAGAACATTTACATTTATTTTATATTTATACTTGTTTGAAGATTTGATGAAGCTGCCATTAGGTATATCAACTAGTGGATCTTTTAAAGTCCAATGCATTTAAGGTTGGACAATTTTGAGTTTTAAAGGGGTCCTATTATGCAAAACCGACTTTTCTTACCTGTTGGTATTGTTTTTTGTGTATTTGGGATCTCAATAAGTCCCGAAAATTTGAAATCAAACCATTGAGGAATGGCAGAGATGTTTATAAAACAATCTTGCCTTCCTTCAAACCATTCTCCCAACGAGCTGTTTGAAATTTGAGACATTTTTTTTTTTGAGCTGAGTTGAGTTTGAGTTTATTTCGAACATGCATGCATTCAACATAATACATCACAATTTCCAGTTTCTCTATTCAACATGTCCGAAAAGGAGTAGGAAGAATCAGAGCTCATTTAATCCTTTCCTTTTCCTTTACATAGTAGTTACTAAAACTTTTGTTCACTTCCTGTTCTCAATGTATTCACAATACACTCCATAAGTAATCAAAAAAGTTTTTATTGCCATGGTTTAAAGGCCTACTGAAACCCACTACTACCAACCACGCAGTCTGATAGTTTATATATCAATGATGAAATCTTAACATTGCAACACATGCCAATACGGCCGGGTTAACTTATAAAGTGCAATTTTAAAATTCCCGCCACACTTCCGGTTGAAAAACTCCTTTGGATATGATTTATGCGCGTGACGTCACAAAAGCAACGGAAGTGGTTGGACCCCATCGGACCCGATAGAAAAGCCTCTTGTTTTCTTCGACACAATTCCACAGTATTCTGGACATCTGTGTTGGTGAATCTTTTGCAATTTGTTTAATGAACAATGGAGACTGCAAAGAAGAACGTTGTAGGTGGGATCGATCGATGTCTTAGCGGCTAAGTACAATACTGTAATATCTGTGATATTTGCATTAGTGTACTGTGTCTTTAAGGGTTTGGGGAACGCGCATGCGCGAGTGAGTTGGCGGAGAACTTGAGTGTGTGTGAGCGTGAGTTTTGGCTAACAGCAGCTCGTGTATGTGTGTGCGTTACTTTTTGAACTACAACCAGTTACCGCTTGTTAATAAAGCGATTGAGCAGCGCATCCTCGTCTGTGTGACTCCTTCTCCACTGCGGGGCATTACAATACTTACAGCAACACAACAAGGACTACTTACCCTGACGCCTAGCCGATGCTTGCCGCCAAACCCACGGATGAAGTCCTTCGTCGCGCCGTTGATCGCTGGAATGCAGGTGAGCACGGCTGTTGATGAGCAGATGAGGGCTGGCTGGCGTAGGTGGAGCGCTAATGTTTGATCATAGTTCTGTGAGGTCTGGTTGCTAAGTTGCTAAATTAGCCTTAGCGTCGTTAGCAACAGCATAGTTAAGCCTTACCAGGCTGAGAATTTTTAACCGTGTAGTTACATGTACATGGTTTAATATTATTGTTGGTCTTCTGTCTATCCTTCCAGTCAGGGGTTTATTTATTTTGTTTCTATCTTCATTTGAGAACGACGCTAGCACGTTAGCTCAGTAGCTAAGTGTGTCACCGATGTATTGTCTTGGAGATAAAAGTCACTTTAAATGTCCATTTCGCATGCTCGACTCTCTTTTTCAAGAGGATATAGTATCCGAGGTGGTTTAAAATACAAATCCGTGATCCACAATAGAAAAAGGAGAGAGTACATAGTTCTGTGAGGTCCGGTTGCTAAGTTGCTAAATTAGCCTTAGCGTCATTAGCAACAGCATAGTTAAGCCTTACCAGGCTGATAATGTTTAACCGTGTAGTTACATGTACATGGTTTAATATTATTGTTGGTCTTCTGTCTATCCTTCCAGTCAGGGGTTTATTTATTTTGTTTCAATCAATCAATCAATGTTTATTTATATAGCCCTAAATCACAAGTGTCTCAAAGGGCTGTACAAGCCACAACGACATCCTCGGTACAGAGCCCACATACGGGCAAGGAAAACTCACCCCAGTGGGACGTCAATGTGAATGACTATGAGAAACCTTGGAGAGGACCGCATATGTGGGTAACCCCCCCTCTATCTTCATTTGAGAACGATGCTAGCACGTTAGCTCAGTAGCTAAGTGTGTCACCGATGTATTGTCTTGGAGATAAAAGTCACTTTAAATGTCCATTTTGCGTGCTCGACTCTCATTTTCAAGAGGATATAGTATCCGAGGTGGTTTAAAATACAAATCCGTGATCCACAATAGAAAAAGGAGAGTGTGGAATCCAATGAGCCAGCTTGTACCTAAGTTACGGTCATAGCGAAAAAAGATACGTCCATCACTGCCTCTCAAGTCCTTCACTGTAACGTTCCTCATCTACGAATCTTTCATCCTCGCTCAAATTAATGGGGTAATCGTCACTTTCTCGGTCCGAATCCCTCTCGCTCCATTGTAAACAATGGGGAATTGTGAGGAATACTAGCTCCTGTGACGTCACGCTACTTCCGGTACAGGCAAGGCTTTTTTTTATCAGCGAGCAAAAGTTGCGAACTTTATCGTCGATTTTCTCTACTAAATCCTTTCAGCAAAAATATGGCAATATCGCGAAATGATCAAGTATGACACATAGAATGGATCTGCTATTCCCGTTTAAATTAAAAAAAATCATTTCAGTAGGCCTTTAAGAACGGGTTCACAAACTAGGAATTTTTACAATAACAATAAAAATAAATATATAATACTTGGTGAAGTAAGTTATATTTCATACGGTGAGATGAATAAGATTATCTTGTAAATGAATGGATGGATGAGATAAATTCAGAGTGTTTATCATGGTTCTTCTTCTTTGTACTTCGTAAACACTAAGTTTGAAGAGTTTCTTGAAGTGGATCATATTAGTACATTGTTTGATTTCTTTGCTTAATCCATATCATAATTTAATTCCACATACATTAGTGACATATAGCTAATATCTCTTGTGGAGGTTTATCCGAAGAGCCTTGTGTGAGTCCGCCATTTTTACTCAGTTGTAGTCCAAATTTGTTGTCATTACATTCCTTATGTATTCACCCATTTTTCTAGGCATTGTAGAGGCAGTCTTACAGTGCATCTATAAAAGGAACACACTTTTTTAGCGCACTGAAGGTGCGACCTAGAAGATGCTGGCAGTGACTGAGTGTGCGCTTCAGGTACATAAAAAATGCATATTGCAATTCAGGGTTTCTCCTACTAGATTGCGGCGTGGTCAATAGGACATATGTTTGATGTCATGACAATTTTGATTTGCAATGATGCATATATTTTTTTCAAATGTTTTATGTACATTTAACAACAAATATGTGTTATTAGTTATTAATAGTATTGTTTATATATTATAATCAGTTTTACTGTATTGGCCAAGTATGTTTAACATACAAGGAATTTGATTTGGTAGACTGTGCTCTCTTTGTTCAATGCAATTTAAAGGCCTACTGAAATGTGATTTTCTTATTTAAACGGGGTGCAGGTCCATTCTATTTGTCATACTTGATCATTTTGCGATATTGCCATATTTTTGCTGAAAGGATTTAGTGGAGAACATCGACGATAAAGTTCTCAACTTTTGGTCGCTGATAAAAAAGCCTTGCCTGTACCAAAAGTAGCAGACGATATGCGCGTGACGTCACCGGTTGTGGAGCTCCTCACATCTGCACATTGTTTACTATCATGGCCACCAGCGGCGAGAGCTATTCGGACCGAGAAAGCGACAATTTCCCCATTAATTTGAGCGAGGATGAAATATTTGTGGATGAGGAAAGTGAGAGTGAAGGACTAGAGGGCAGTGGAAGTGATTCAGATAGGGAAGATGCTGTGAGAGGCGGGTGGGAGCTGATATTCAGCTGGGAATGACTAAAACAGTAAATAAACACAAGACATATATATACTCTATTAGCCACAACACAACCAGGCTTATATTTAATATGCCACAAATGAATCCTGCATAACAAACACCTCTCCCCTCCCGTCCATATAACCCACCAATACAAATCAAACACCCGCACAACACACTCAATCCCACAGCCCAAAGTACCATTCACCTCCCCAAAGTTCATACAGCACATATATTTCCCCAAAGTCCCCAAAGTTACGTACGTGACATGCACATAGCGGCACGCATGTACGGGCAAGCGATCAAATGTTTGGAAGCCGCAGCTGCGTACCACGTTACACATACAAATTAAACAAAATGCTTATGGCAACATTCTGGTTGCGTACTCACGGTACCGCGTCTGCGTATCCAACTCAAAATCCTCCTGGTAAGAGTCTCTGTTGTCCCAGTTCTCCACAGGCCAATGGTAAAGCTTGACTGTCATCTTTCTGGAATGTAAACAATGAAACACTGGCTACGTGTTTGTGTTGCTGCAGCCGGCCGAAATACACCGCTTCCCACCTACAGCTTTCTTCTTTGCTGTCTCCATTCTTCATTGAACAAATTGCAAAAGATTCACCAACACAGATGTCCAGAATACTGTGGAATTTTGCGATGAAAACAGACGACTTAATAGTTGGCCACAATGGTGTCCCAAAATGTCCTCTACAATCTGTGACGTCACGCGCAGACGTCGTCATACCGAGACGTTTTCAGCAGGATATTACGCGCGAAATTTAAAATTGCACTTTAGTAATCTAACCCGGCCGTATTGGCATGTGTTGCAATGTTAAGATTTCATCATTGATATATAAACTATCAGACTGTGTGGTCGGTAGTAGTGGGTTTCAGTAGGCCTTTAAATGTTTTGCTGATTATTGTAAAGGGTAACACAGGATACATTATATTCTGCCCTCCCTCAATGTTACAATTTAGTTTGCCAAATATGTAAACAGTCATTCAAATTAGAGATGAAAAAAATAACTTGAGGTGTTTTGTTGATATTCTCCACAATTAAGTCAACTAAAAAAAAACCTAACCACTCTAAGGAAAGAGCATAATATATAGGCATCAAGTGCAAATACACGTTAAAGTATTTATATAGTTTGGAATAAACTGAAAAAAGCAATACAACTCTGCAGGATGAAGGTTGCCACTAATGCTGCTAGCTTAATTGGCAAGCTCATAAAAATGTAGACAATCATTCACACTAACATTCATATCTATGGACAATTTGCAGTTTCCAATGAACCTAACATCTTTTTGGAACGTGGGAGGAAACTGGACTACCGAGCAGTGGCGTGCGGTGAGGTTAATGTCTGGTGAGGCACTGCATCATCACAGTCAGATTTACAAACATATGAACCCTAAATAGTATCTTATTGACCATGTGATTGGCAGCAGTTAACGGGTTATGTTTAAAAGCTCATACCAGCATTCTTTACACAACTGTAGCACACAAAAAAGCACATTTAATAAAAAAACATTATTATGGCCTTACCTTTCTTGCTGGACATCCACACAGCCAGCCTTTGCGTGTGTACCACGCCGTTTCAAAAGAACGGGTCTTCTGTCCCGAAGTCAAAAGCAAACCTTTTAGCTCCGGCGTTGGTCTACCTTAAATTATTACCTCCTGCTTCGATTGAAAGTCCAGTTTAGAAAACTGTTTTATTTTACATATGTAATCCTCCATGATTTTAATAAAAGTCCAGGCGAGAAGAAATAAACAATCGCTTGCAAACTTTTTTTAAATTTTGTTATTTTTCTTCTGCGGCCGAGGAATGATCTCTGGGATCACTACCACCCTCTACCACCAGGAGGCCGGATTACTGCGAGCCTCAACCAGTACGTCTTTTGCAGCAGATTTTATGAATGCTCAGCACAAGAAATACGTTACACACATACAGTTTTTGACAAAATACACTGTACATTATATACCTCAGCTAACTAAACTATGCCATAGTTTAGTTAGCTGATACAATTCATATAGCAATACAGTCTCACTGCACAGCAGCTCAGCAGTTAGCCGAGTCATTGTGCACAATCCATGTTGAGGCACAAATCAGTGACGTGCCTCAACTGGCTGCTGATCACCGCACCGTCTCTTCTCAGTATTTGAAGGGCAAATGTGAAAATAAAAATAATCTAAAACTGGTGAAGTTAAATGGAAAATAACTTTAGTATAATCACTGGATACATATAACAATGTAATTATTTTTTTTTTCTTTTTACATTTTTTTTCTTTCCATGATGGCAGGTGAGGCTCCGCCTCCTGCCTCTAGTGACTGCACGCCACTGCTACCTAGAGAAAACCCACGCACAAGGACAACATGCGTGTCTTGAACAATAAATTGACTTGAAATACATTTCTATTCAACTTTCTTTCCTTAACTTTTGGCAAGTGTCAACTCCGTTTAGTTTACAGGCGATTTATATTTGAAATGATTATGGCCAATCATACGTAAAAATCAGACTACAGACTGTATATCAAATCATACAATACATTACTTGTTTGTTTCCATGTAAAACAATTGCTGTCATCTAAGAAAAGATAAATATATATATTAGTGTTGTCCCGATACCAATATTTTGGTACCGGTACCAAAATATTTTTTGATACTTGTATGTACTTTTCTAAATAAAGGGGACCACAAAAAAATTGCATTATTGGCTTTATTTTAACAAAAAATCTTACGGTACGTTAAACATATGTTTCTTATTGCAAGTGTGTCCTTAAATAAAATAGTGAACATACTAGACAACTTGTCTTTTATTAATAAGTAAGCAAACAAAGGCTCCTAATTAGTTTGCTGATGTATGCAGTAATATATTTGGTCATTTATCATTATATTATTTTGTCAACATTATTAAGGACAAGTGGTAGAAAATGAATTATTAATCTACTTGTTCATTTACTGTTAATATCTGCTTATTTTCTGTTTTAACATGTTCTATCTACACTTCTGTTAAAATATAATAATCACTTATTCTTCTGTTGTTTGATACTTTACATTAGTTTTGGGTGATACCACAAATTTGGGTATCAGTCCGATAACAAGTAGTTACAGGATCATTCATCGGTCATAATGTAAGTTCTTATGTGTCCAGGGACGTATTTCCTGAGTTTATAAACATGATATAAACGAAAGAAGATTTTGTGATGCTAAAAAATATTGATATAATCATAGTAGTATCGACTAGCTACGCTATTGTACTTGGTATCATTACCGTGGATGTCAGGTGTAGATCCACCCATGGCATTTGTTGCTAGCTAGCTAGCCATGTCTTAAAGCACCTCTTCCTGAGGGAGTTTCAGTGTTATAGCTTCACCTTTATCGTCAGTTTTTAAGCCACAATGCATCTGTTCTCCCTTTTCTGTCTACACACTGTCTGTTTGTAAGTACTCCATGATTGTGCGCTGCCAAACGTGCTCCTCTGCTCATAAACCTGCAATGACACGACGGGGGGTTGGGAGGTTGCGTGACCGGTACTTTTCAGAGGCGATATCGTAACGAATTTGATTCATTGGTATCGCGGTACTATACTAACACCGGTATACTGTACGACCCTAATATATAATTTGAGGTGTGCCGGCATTTATGTTGCTTCGGCGATGCGCCACAATCAATTACTTGTAAGGGAAACCCTGTCATATACAAACCCCGTTTCCATATGAGTTGGGAAATTGTGTTACATGTAAATATAAACGGAATACAATGATTTGCAAATCATTTTCAACCCATATTCAGTTGAATATGCTACAAAGGCAACATATTTGATGTTCTAACTGACAAACTTTTTTTTTTTTTGCAAATAACCATTAACTTTAGTATTTGATGCCAGCAACATGTGACAAAGAAGTTGGGAAAGGTGGCAATAAATACTGATAAAGTTGAGGAATGCTCATCAAACACTTATTTGGAACATCCCACAGGTGAACAGGCAAATTGGGAACAGGTGGGTGCCATGATTGGGTATAAAAGTAGATTCAATGAAATGCTCAGTCATTCACAAACAAGGATGGGGCGAGGGTCACCACTTTGTCAACAAATGCGTAAGCAAATTGTTGAACAGTTTAAGAAAAACCTTTCTCAACCAGCTATTGCAAGGAATTTAGGGATTTCAGCATATACGGTCCGTAATATCATCAGCCCGCTGGCCTGTTCTAAAAATAGCTCAAATAGCAGCACTTACCAGTGAGCTGTCTCTATTTTTTTAATTGTATTTATTTACTAGCAAGCTGGTCTCGCTTTGCTCGACATTTTTAATTCTAAGAGAGACAAAACTCAAATAGAGTTTGAAAATCCAACAAAATATTTTAAAGACTTGGTCTTCACTTGTTTAAATAAATTCATTAATTTTTTTACTTTGCTTCTTATAACTTTCAGAAAGACAATTTTAGAGAAAAAACACATATACCTTTTTACCTTTTAAATTCCTTCCTCTTCTTTCCTGACAATTTAAATCAATGCTCAAGTAAATTTATTTTTTTTATTGTAAAGAATAATAAATACATTTTAATTTAATTCTTCATTTTAGCTTCTGTTTTTTCGACAAAGAATATTTGTGAAATATGTCTTCAAACTTATTATGATTAAAATTAAAAAAAAATATTCTGGCAAATCTAGAAAATCTGTAGAATCAAATTTAAATCTTATTTCAAAGTCTTTTGAATTACTTTTAAAATTTTTGTTCTGAAAAATCTAGAAGAAATAATGATTTGTCTCTGTTAGAAATATAGCTTGGTCCAATTTGTTATATATTCTAACAAAGTGTAGATTGGATTTTAACCTATTTAAAACATGTCATCAAAATTCTAAAATTAATCTTAATCAGGAAAAATTACTAATGATGTTCCATGAATTATTTTTTTTATTTTTTTCAAAAAGATTCGAATTAGCTAGTTTTTCTCTTCTTTTTTTCGGTTGAATTTTGAATTTTAAAGAGTCGAAATTGAAGAAAAACTATGTTTCAAAATTAAATTGTCATTTTTTCCGTGTTTTCTCCTCTTTTAAACTGTTCAATTAAGTGTAAATATCATTCATTATTAATAATAACATAGAGTTAAAGGTAAATTGACCAAATTGGCTATTTCTGGCAATTTATTAAAGTGTGTATCAAACTGTTTAATCAGTACCCAAGAAGTAGCTCTTGGTTTCAAAAAGGTTGGTGACCCCTGGTGTAAAGGATATCACCACATGGGCTGCAAAAAAATGTGCACAAAAAAAAATTGTTTGAGTTTGAACATCAAATATCTTGTCTTTGTAGTGCATTCAATTGAATATGGGTTGAGAAGGATTTGCAAATCATTGTATTCCGTTTTTATTTACATCTAACACAATTTCCCAACTCATATGGAAACCTACTCAGTGGCCTAGTGGTTAGAGTGTCCGCCCTGAGATCGGTAGGTTGTGAGTTCAAACCCCGGCCGAGTCATACCAAAGACTATAAAAAAAATGGGACCCATCACCTCCCTGCTTGGCACTCAGCATCAAGGGTTGGAATTGGGGGTTAAATCACCAAAATGATTCCCGGGCGCGGCACCGCTGCTGCCCACTGCTCCCCTCACCTCCCAGGGGGTGAACAAGGGGATGGGTCAAATGCAGAGGACAAATTTCACCACACCTAGTGTGTGTGTGACAATCATTGGTACTTTTAACTTTAACTTTAAACAGGGTTTGTAAATGAAAAAACAAACGTCATTGAAAAAAAAAAATCAGAGGCCACCACAGACTTTTAAGAGAAAGTAACAGAGCTGTTCCTAAGGAAGGATACTGTTGTCCATAATACGCAATGTGAGTGTAACTGTTTGTCTTTATTCCACAACATGCTTGTGTTATCCTCCTCTGAACTCTCTATCCAAAAATACTTCACTGCCCGCTCTGTCACAGCTCAGTGACATAAGTGGTGGACTCCGTTGAGTAACTGTGACTACGTTTCCACGCACTAAATTAGTCTAAGTCCTCAAATAACAACCCAGGCAAACACAAATGTTTGGCTTTTTTAAAGTCGAAATAACACACTTGGATTATGCGATTGAAAAGCAGATCTCTCAAGTGGGTGTGGGCTGCTACGGAGGACCCTTCGTGTTGCGCATTCGCCAGACTCAATGCACGGGATGGAACCCCCAGAAGAGCAGCCCATTGTAGAAAAACATAGGCAACAACTGGAATGAAGCGGAGACTGTTTGAGCTTCACAAAGTAACATTTTGAAGTGCATCGTTTGGATAAAAAAACAAAACAGATTTGATTAAAAAGGTAGCTAAGGAAATGGAAAATGCCGGTTTTATTTGGACTCCCGAAAAAATACTTGTGAAATGGAAGAGAAAAGGGTATATTAAAAGGCAAAGAAGGCGTACACAAACTTCTACACACTGCATTTGTACACTCAAAACTGATAAGCAAGACCTCTGTATTCCACACAACTGCCAAAGAATAGCAACCCTCATCTGAAGCGGTATAAGGGCACGAATAAACGGTCTTTTCTTTCCGACTGAAAACTCCTTCCATCAATCCACAGTTTATTCAGTAAACTCTTGAGCCATCGGAACGTTTTCTTTCCCTTCTCTGTCTGAAAAATTCCTTCAAAACAACTCTCTCCCACCACTCTTTGCTTCGGACCCACAGTCAATCCAGCAATTCCGAGGCCATCTTTGTGGTAGTGTCCAATCTAAGATATTTTTTTAAGCTGTCTGCTATTTAACTACAGCACAGCAATTACAAACATAATACTTCTCTTTTTTACCAATATTACAGCGGACAACAGGTAAAACAAGAACTGTGCTGTTGACTTTGTGTTATTTTAGGCTTCATATTGCGCCACACATTTTCAATGAGAGACAGGCCTGGACTACAGGCAGGCCAGTCTAGTACCTGCGCTCTTTTACTACGAAGCCACGCTGTTTTAACACGTGGCTTGGCATTGTCTTGCTGAAATGAGCAGGGGCGTACATGATAACGTTGCTTGGATGGCAACATATATTGCTCCAAAACCTGTATGTACCTTTCAGCATTAATGGTGCCTTCACATATGTGTAAATTACCCATGCCTTGGGCACTAATACACCCCCATACCATCACAGATGCTGGCTTTTCAACTTTGTGCCTATAACAATCCGGATAGTTATTTTCCTCTTTGTTCCAGAGGACACGATGTCCACTGTTTCCAGAAACAATTTGAAATGTGAACTCCTCAGACCACAGAACACTTTTACACTTTGCATTAGTCCATCTTAGATGAGCTCGGGCCCTGCAAAGCCGGCTGTGTTTCTGGGTGTTGTTGATGAATGGCTTTCACTTTCCATAGTAGAGTTTTAACTTGCACTTACAGATGTAGCGACGAACTGTAGTTACTGACAATGGTTTTCTGAAGTGTTCCTGAGCCTATGTGGTTATATCCTTTACACACTGATGTCGCTTTTTGATGCAGTACCGCCTGAGGCATCGACGGTCCGTAATATCATCGCTTACGTGCAGTGATTTCTCCAGATTCTCTGAAACTTTTGATGATATTACGGACCTTAGATGGTGAAATCCCTAAATTCCCTGCAGTAGCTTGTTGAGAAATGTTGTTCTTAAACTGTTGGACAATTTGCTCACGCATTTGTTCACAAAGTGGTGAACCTTCGCCCCATCCTTGTTTGTGAATGACTGAGCATTTCATGGAAACTGCTTTTATACCCAATCATGGCACCCACCTGTTCCCAATTAGCATGTTCACCTGTGGGATGTTCCAAATAAGTGTTTAATGAGCATTCTTCAACTTCCTCTGTGTTTTTTTGCCACTTGTGCCAGCTTTTTTTAAACATGTTGCAGGCATCAAATTCCAAATGAGCTAATTTTTTGCAAAAAATAACGTTTTCCAGTTCGAACGTTAAGTATCTTGTCTTTTCAGTCTATTCAATTGAATATAGATGGAAAAGGATTTGCAAATCATTGCATTCTAAGCGTGCCAACTTCACCGGTTTTGGGTTTGGTATATCCATTCATACATTATAGTACTTTTTTTTCTCGTAAAAAATACATTTACTTTTAAGGGGTGGCGACCATATCTACAGTGGCGACTTTTATTTTATTTTGTAGTAGTAGTAGCGACTTCCTTGTTTATTTAAGGAATCCGGTCAAGGGACGGCGTGGCGAAGTTGGTAGAGTGGCCGTGCCAGCAATCGGAGGGTTGCTGGTTACTGGGGTTCAATCCCCACCTTCTACCATCCTAGTCACGTCCGTTGTGTCCTTGGGCAAGACACTTCACCCTTGCTCCTGATGGCTGCTGGTTAGCGCCTTGCATGGCAGCTCCCGCCATCAGTGTGTGAATGTGTGTGTGAATGGGTGAATGTGGAAATACTGTCAAAGCGCTTTGAGTACCTTGAAGGTAGAAAAGCGCTATACAAGTATAACCCATTTATCATTTATTTATTTAACTTCCTTTGTTTTCACTTTATCGAACTGTGCATGCAAATAACGTCGGGGCGACATTGGGGCCTATGCGCTTTTACACTAGATTTTGATTAAGATCACATTTTATTTGCAGTGAAAACAGTCAGTTGGAAAAAATCTGATTTAAAAAAATATATATATATATATTTAGGCCACTTTGGCCTGTAGTGTAAACACAGTCATAGACGTTTGTATACAAATAAAGGTAACTAGAAATGGTTTAAACTTAAACATGAAGATTTAGATTGTAAAGTAAAATCACTGCATGACATTTATTCTTAACTTATAAAGTACGACATTAGTAACAATACATTGTATTTTGGGAATGTTGGCTATTTGGAATAAAAGCATATGGGTGGAATACATTGTGGTTGTCTACAATCCTGCATTTCTAGTTACGGTAATTCACCGTAGGGTTCAAATTGACCCAAGCAATGCAATATGCATGATTTTCGATGTTGTGTTGTCATTCTGCCTGTAATGGCATGCCGTCATGGCCTCATGTACATCAAGTGACAGTCTGGCTCCCAATCAAACACTGTTTATTGTACGTATAATAGATCATTGTCAAATAATTAGCGGATCTGCTTGCTAAAGAGGCATGAGACAGAGTTGGCATCGATGCAAGAGAGCGGGAGAAGCCTCCTCGACTGACTTCACCTGATCTGTGGCCTGCAAAGACGCACCTGGCATTAAAGCAGCGGGCAAAGAGGGTCACGTGAACAATGGAGGACTGTCAGGAGCGACAGCGGGGCACGGCTCCGCCGTCACTCCTCTGACAGAAAGGGGCGGGGGCCTTCGGAGGCTAAACTCTTTTGCTGGAACTAATTAAACAGATGAAGTTGTGACATGAATATGCAGATGTTGTTTACATTCTACCATATGGTATTATTTCAGGTAATAACGCGCGGGAGAGCATCGCCGCTCATCATGTGAAGGGATGGAGGGAAAACACTGTCTATCAGGAGACACCTCAAGCGTGTTGGGGAAATTTGAGGATCAGACCGACCACTGTTGAAATCTACGGTATGCCGTATAAAGGTACACAATACACACCCTGCTTGATTCAACTTGTTACAATTGTAAAGAAAATGAACAAATAATTGCTTATTGTAATGTTTTTTTCTAATTTGAACCATGAAAATAATTAGAGCAGTATTTTTCACTGATTAGCATTCACACACTGGAAAATACTAAAATCATGTTTTTCAAGCTTTTGAAGGTATTTTGAAATCTGAATAAGTATGAATTAGGGTTGTCAAAAATAACAAGTTAACTCATGTGATTATTCACAAGAAAAAATTGCATTCATCATGTGTATATGCAAATTATCACGCCAAATATTTTGACCGCAAATGTTTATTTATGTAAACCGCAGATGGTTACCAAAGAGGTGGTTGTTTTTTATACGGCTAGTGATCAGATCAATGCATACTTTAGTGCAACATGAGTGAGGAGACTCTGACTGTTTTAGTCGCTGGCAAATTTCACTTGAAAATACATCTTGATGGGACTTTGGATGAAACCGTCACCATCTTTTGAACAAATAAACGTAGTGCATTTAAAAAAATGTATTAAAAAAAATATATAACTTTGCAAATATTGGAATCATGCAAGCGAGTAATAACCTGGGATTAATCCTGATCAGGAATGTAACAAAAATCGGTTCAGTGATAAATCGCGGTAAAACTCCCCACGTTAGTATTACTGATTTAAATTCAAATTAACGTAAAAACACGTAATCACGGACCGTTGACACTGCTCATTTCCTGGAAAAGCAAGCTTGCACTAGCTAGCTTGAATTCTAAGATGAAAACGAGAGCCATTAATTTCTTTCCACATAAAAAAAACCCAACATACCCCAATCTAAACTTGTATAAACACATAAGGCCCTTTTCCACCAACCTTTAGTTCCAGGAACAGTAGGTTCCTGTAGACTTGTGTGGTTTGTGTGTTCACCGCATTTCACACTTTATACAAATCAGTCTGACGTGACGTATGGAGGAGTGGTTTAGTCTATTTCTACAGTGATGCAATGTAAATAAACAAACACAATTAGGTCAAAGTTCTCTTACTAAAAATTAAGTAAATGGAACCCAAAACAATATGATTTAAAAAATAAAGTGCGCCAAATTGTTGATAAAAAAGTCAGGCTTTTGTCCACAATGTCCAACAGTCAGAAAGTTGTCCTCTAAGTAAATGATGATTTTATGAGGGTCAGGCAATTCCTTTTGCTCCATTTCAGCTGTAAATAACAATTTATATATAATAAATGTCAGTGTTTATCTCACGCTGACAACACCAACACATCGACTTTAGCTAATAACTACACAAATGGAGTGTCACTGACTACTTTTACAACATGTAATAAAGTAAATAGTTAATAATGTATGTTATTTACCTTGAGTTTGAGTTTGAGTTTATTTCCAACATTCAAGCATACAACATGATACATCACAATTTCCAGTTTCTGTTTTCAACATGTTCGAAAAGGAGTAGGAAGAAGCAGAGCTTATTTAATCCTACCCCTTTTCTTTTACATAACAGTTGCTAGAACTTTTGTTCACTTCCTGTTCTCAATTTATTCACAATATACTCCATAAGTAATCACAATTAAAATAATAATAATAATAATAATACTCTGTGAAGTAAGTTACATTTCATATGGTGAGATGAGTAAGATTATTTTGAAAATGAATCGATGGATGAAATACATTCAGAATGTTTATCATGGTTCTTCTTCTTTGTACTTTGTAAACACTTTACGTTTGAAGAGTTTCTTGAAGTGGATCATGTTAGTACATTGTTTGATTTCTTTGCTTAATCCATTCCATAATTTAATTCCACATACTGATATACTAAAGGTTTTAAGCGGTGTACGTGCATACAAATGTTTTAAATTACATTTTTCTCTAAGATTATATTTTTCCTTTTTTTTTGAGAAGAATTGTTGTATATTCTTGGGTAGCATTGTGCTGCCTCCTTTATTTCACATTTATTCAACAAAGTCTCTGAGTAGTAAGCAGCTCATGATTTCATGAGAGTCAGGCGATTCATTTTGCTCCATCTAAACTGTAAATAACAATATATAAATAATAAATGTCAGTGTTTATCTCACTCTGACAACACCAACAAATCGGCTTTTGCTAATAACTGCATAAATGGAGTGTCACGGACTACTTTTACAACATGTAATAAAATAAATAGTTAATATTTGATGTCATTTACCTTCATGTGCTGCCTCCTTTATTTCACATGTATTCAACAGTTTCTGAGTAGTAAGCAGCTGTGGTCATTGCTTCGAGTCCGACTAAATACTTCATAAATATGTTTAAAAAAAAAATTCCACTTCTCGTAGCTTCGTGTATCGAAATGACGTGTGTAAAATGTATAAAAAACAATAAATTGCATATAGTTTACGGACTACGGCTGAGTAAAAACACTGCAAGATAGTTCCACTGATCAGCGTTCTTCAGCACAAAGATGCCCCACAAAAGTTCCTGCGAGTTGAAAGTTCCTTTCATTCTTCTTTCTCTCCGTTGTCTAGTTTCTAGTAATATAAATAAAACAAGAAATAGGAAAAATAAGTTGTCTTGCATACTTCGTAGTGGCAGTTGTGTTTGAAAAAGACATTTTAGGAACGCAGCAACTGTGTTTAAACAATCAGCGTTCGACAGCACAGCTGGTCGACAATAAGGTTCCAGGAACCTTCCAAAAGTCCCACCTGGCTGGCGGGAACTAAAAACAGTTCCTGAAGAACTAAATGTACCTCAGTAGTTTTTGGTGGAAACACAGTGGGAACTTTATCTACCTGGGTAAATGGTAAAGTTCCTGTGAAAGTTCCTGCAGTAAAAAAAAAGGATATGTTATTGTCTGAGCAACTAAGATATTCTATTGTGCACATTGAACCTACAGGCTGTACTCTCTCAGCACAGAGAGATAGATCGATACTCAAAGTAATATAACAGGAAGTGAATCTGCATTGCGTTTCGAACCGGACGTGGCTCACCTGCGTCCATTTTTTTTCTTTGTCATTAAAAAAAAAACTAAAACTTGTAGAAGATAAACATTTAAACACTCAATATATATATATATATATATATATATATATATATATATATATATATATATATATATATATATATATATATATATATATATATATAATATCTCCTAAGTAGCCAAACAATGTTATTATATAATATATTTTTCTGCCAAGGAAGCATATTTTCTGGCTATTTATTTTTTGTATTTCATTTAAAAAAATAAAACTTGGTTGAGAGTGTGTTTGAGTGCGTTTTTAGCACATTGAACAATATTGTGATTATAATGAAACCGTGATCATTTTGGTGACAATAACCGTGATATAAAATGTTCTAATTGTTACATTCATAATCGTAATTAAATTCAAATTCCAAAAGGGATGTTTCTGAAAAACGTATCAATTGTCAGCACTAGTATAATTACGTATACATTTCTTGTTTTCTTTCCCCCTTTGCAATTTCAAAATAAAAACTAGTGGTTTCGAACATTTATTTATTTATTTATTTATTTTATTGCAGTAAATGAATAAAAATATGTCATACACATATTTGTTTATATATGTCACTTACCAAAAATCTGTGTGTAGAAGGTTCAGTTCAGTTCAGTTCAGTTCAGTTCAGTTTCAGTTTATTTGGAACATGCATACGAAACAATGTAATGCATCACACATTTCCAGTTGTTTTATTACAGCACGTCCGAAAAGGAGTAGGAAGAAACAGAGCTTATTTAATCCTACCCCTTTTCATACCATAGCAATTGTATCCAATTCCCTTGTTCTCTGTAAAAGAATAGTGAACAAATAAATAATAAATAAATAATATACCATAGTAAGTAAACAAATATACATAAGTAATCTTTGTCTCAATAATAAAAAAAAAGGGTTCAAGATGTTCATCATAATTCTTGTTCTGTGTACTTTGTGAACACTTGTAGTTTGAACAGTCTCTTAAACTGAATCATATTGGTGCTTTGTTTGATATCTTTGGTTAATCCATTCCATAATTTAATTCCACATACTAATAAGCTAAAGGTTTTAAGTGTTGTACGCGCATACAAAGGTTTTAAATTAGATTTTTCTCTAAGGTTATATTTCTCCTCTTTTGTTGAGAAGAATTGTTGTACATTCTTGGGTAGCAGGTTATCGTTTGCTTTGTACATCAGTTTAGCTGTTTGAAAATGCACCAAATCGTTGAATTTCAATAATTGTGATTTAATAAATAAAGGGTTTGTAAGTTCTCTATGTCCAACATTATGTATTATTCTAATTGATCTTTTTTGTAACACCGTTGGTGAATGAAGCGCACATTTGTAGTTGTTTCCCCCCATATATCTACACAATAACTCAGATATGGTAACACTAGTGAGCAGTGAAGAATATGAAGTGATTTTTGGTCTAGAACATGTTTTGCTTTATTTATTATTGACGTGTTTCTTGCTACTTTATGTTGTATATTTTTAACATGAGATTTCCAGTTTATTTTATCATCTATTATTACACCCAAAAATGTAGTTTTCTTTTACCCTTTCAATATTTAGGTTAGAATATATTTAGTTGGAATTATTGTTATAAACATATTTAGTTAATATTTAGTATGCCTATACCAGGGGTGTCCAAAGTGCGGCCCGGGGGCCATTTGCGGCCCACAGCTAATTGTTTACAGGCCGGCGACACATTCTGGAAATGCTATTGCAAAAATAAATAAAAAACATTACAAAAAGTGGAATGAGTTGCAATGTTGACACAAAGCTGCCATGCAGGTTGTTTTTTTTCTTTTGTCTATCTTTATTTTTCTTTTTTTGCCATTGCTCCCAAAAAAAAAATCAATGTTATAATGAATTATTGACCTATTCAAGGCTCCTTTCTTTGACAAAAGAGCATAAAAACAAACAAAATAATAGTTGAAATGGAAAATCGACAGATATATCTGAAGTTGATCTCGTAACTTAAGTGTTGAAAGTAAAAAAAAAACTAATAAAAACGTATCCCGCTGGCCCCACCATGGACTGGACTTTCGCTGATGTGTTGGACTTTCACAATATTATGTCAGACCCACTCGACACCGAGGATGTCGTTGTGGCTTGTACAGCCCTTTGAGACACTTGTGATTTAGGGCTATATAAATAAACATTGATTGATTGATTGATTGATCTTTTTAAGGCTCTAATTACTTCATCAAACAAAGTTGTCTTTGACAGAAAAGGCATAAAACCTTTTTGTTTTTTTAAACTTTACATCAACCTGAAGTTGATATACTGTAGAGCAGGGGTCACCAACGCGGTGCCCGCGGGCAACAGGTCGCCCGTAAGGACCAGATGAGTCGCCCGCGGGCCTGTTCTAAAAAAAAATAATAATTTTTTATTTTTTATTTTTTTTATTTTTAAATTAAATCTACATAGAAAAAACACAAGATACACTTTCAATCAGTGCATCAACACAAACAACCTCCCCCATGCACACTCATCCACACCCACTCACACAAAAGGGGTTATTTATTTCTGCTACCAATATTCTGGTTCCCACAACATAGACAACACATCTGCAAGGGACACAGTCCCTGAAGCACACATGATTGTATAGCCTGCTGGTCCACTAACATTTTCATTAATTACAATTTTTTATGTAATTATTTTTATATTGTTTTACTTTCTTTTTTATCCAAGAAAATGTTTATTTATTTATCTTATTTTATTTTATTTTTTTAAAAACGGCCTTATCTTCAACAGACCAGGTTGTCAATTAAATTAGATTTGTTTAAAGGGTTTTTTAAACCAGGCCCAGTCCAGATAATGTCCAAGTCGGACTCAGCAACACACACCTTCATTCATGTACACAGAAAAAAATTAGTGAACACAACAAATTGCATATAGGTTATAAACAAAATTACATTTTCAAAATAAGCATTTATGTACAGTCCAGATTATGTCCAGGTCACTCAAATTAGGGAACACAACAACAGATATCATATAATCTATAAACATAATTATACTTTCAAAATAAGCCTTTGAGGACTTCTCATCTTTTTTTTAATGTTTTTTGGCATCATTATCGTTTTCAACCATGTAACTTTCTAAAGTTAGAAAATACTGAATAAATGTTTTAAAGAAAGTAATACTAAGTGAATATCTGTTTTTGGCCTTAAAAATAAACATTTTACCGAGTACTATAATTAAATTGACTAAATCATGATTGTCAATGAACTCTCCTAAAATAACAGAAACCACATTAAGCTACATAAACAAACCAATCCTTAAACACATTTTTTCAACTTCCACCCAAAACAAAGACACAATATGACAATACCAAAACAAATGCAGGGTGGATTCAGGCTCCTGACAACAAAATCGGCAATCATCTGACTCTGTCATATTCCATAATTTTTACATTTTCCCTGTGGGTAAGAAGTTATAAATAATTTTAATTTGAAAATAACGATTTTGCACATCAATAGTGGTTTTATAGATTAGTTTGAATATGGCATCCCATGGCAACGGGCAGTCAAAAAAGTCCTCCCATTTTCCATTTGTGTTGTATGAGGCAGCCTTCAAAGATTTCTTTCTTAAATAAAAAAAAATATATTTTTCCATTTATTTTAGTTCCTTTTTGCCAACAGGAATTTCTTATTAGAGGTTTACACACTAATAATTTAGTAGTTCCATAATTAATTATTTGTTTCCATCTTTTCCCAATTACTCCAGTTAGTTGATAAAATGAAAAGCTTGAGCAAGCATCACCATACATAGCTCTAAATTCATCATACTTCATAATTTTACCATTCTCATTGATATCATTGACAAAAATGATTCCTCTTTCAAACATATTTTCCAAAAGAAAGGCTTTCCATCTATTACAATATTAGAGTTCATCCATATTAACTGCTGCAAAATATCGTCTCTTTTTTCTGGCACATAAAATTGAAAACACCACTAAGAGTGGATTGTTTCCTTTATGAACCCCGCCATGTTTCCCAGCAGACTCTCTGGGAGGGGATCACTTGTAATCCCAGCCGAGTCATACCAAAGACTATAAAAATGGGACCCATAACCTCCCTGCTTGGCACTCAGCAACAAAGGGTTGGAGTTGGGGGTTAAATCACCAAAATGATTCCCGGGCGCGGCGCCGCTGCTGCCCACTGCTCCCCAAGGGGATGGGACAAATGCAGAGGACAAATTTCACCACATCTAGTGTGTGTGTGACAATCATTGGTACTTTAATCTTTAATCTTAATCTTAAAAAAAGGATACACTTTATTTTGATACAGTACATGTTTTTTGTCCAACAGGACATTTGTGTACCACTCAATGTTTAAATACATCTTTGGAACAATTGATGCTTTTAAAGACAGACACATAGCTTCAAGGTTGAGAAGTTTCAGGCCCCTATATTCATACTCTTTGTACAAAACCTTTCTTTTAATCTTTTCTGGTTTGCCGTTCCAGACAAAATCGAAGACCCTCCGCTCATAAATCTTAAAAAAGTTTTGTGATGGAGCTGGTAATGACAAAAACAAATAAATAAATTGAGGAATAATTAACGTGTTGGCAATAGACATTTTACCATACAAGGTTAGGGATTTCCCTTTCCATAATTGCATAATTTTGTCCAGCTTTCTTAGTCGATTATCATAATTTACTGAGCCTAGATCTTCCAGATTTTCTGGGACAACAACACCAAGTATGTTAACTGGTCCATCTGTCCACAAAACAGGCACTTTGCATTCCATTCGAAAGGACGTTCTCTTTAGATTTCCGATCCTTAACATTTTACATTTATCATAATTAAGCTTAAGGCCAGATTGCTGTGAAAATATGTCCAAAAGATTAAGAAGGTTCCGCAAACAATGAGGAAAAATCTTATCTTTGTGAATCAGCCTTTTCTGACATGAACTTCATCAAGAACAAACACAGAACACGCCTCACTGATGCACATCTGCAACTCACTCAGAGTTGCAGTGTCAAGTTACACACCAGAGTACAACACACTAGTTAACAGCATGCAATGCCAGGCTTCCCACTAACTGACAAAGAAACAGATAACAGATTTGGTGTCCAGTTCAAAGTGTGACATGATTTAAAAATTTGAGAGTTTACTTTTGTATTTTACATGAGTTATTATTTGTACAAACATGGTGCAAAGTAATTCATGATTTGTTAAAAAATGTTAGTGGCTAGCTAGTTAAAATGGGATATTGTGATTTCACAAGACTGTCTTAGAAGTGATCATTTGAAAATGTTCAATTTGAAAAATGTGCACTTAGAGAAAATATAAAAATAAAGTGTTGCATATTGATATTAATCTGTTTCTATATATATTTATTGTGAGAAATCATTAAGATGATCAGTGTTTCCACAAAGATAAATATCATTAATTATTTATAATAACAGAGTTAAAGGTAAATTGAGCAAATTGGCTACTTCTGGCAATTTATTTAAGTGTGTATCAAACTGGTAGCCCTTCGCATTAATCAGTACCCAAGAAGTAGCCCTTGGTTTCAAAAAGGTTGTTGACCCCGCTGTAGAGATTTACTGTAAGCGTTAAATAAAAAAATACGATAATAATTTGACTTGTTTTTAACATTTTAATGACTTAGACCCTTTATGGTCCCCGAGAACCTTAAAGGTTAAAAAAAACAAATCCATATATTTTGTTACTGTTTGAAAATGAAAAATATCAAAATGGCCCCCGCATGCTTTAATTTTTCTGTGTGCGGCCCTCAGTGGAAAAAGTTTGGACACCGCTGGCCTATACCATATACATTGTAAAAAATTGACTTTTTGCACATTTCACAGTAAGACTTCCTGATGTTTTCTTAATGGAAAAAGTAGAAATCATATATATTTTAAAAGTTTGTGAAAGTGTCGAAAATTTAATTCAAATGGTATGTTCGTTTGCCTCAGCGCCTGTTATATATCCACTCTAAATCCCAATGCACAATCTCCTTATTTCCACTCTTCATGCCCCCTAAAAGGCGTTAAAAGTAGTCGAGCGGCCCGGAGTTCTCTTCCCTGCAGTTTTGTGTGCGGCTTCCCTATTTTCCCCAGAGCGGCCGCTGGGAGGTTAAGAGGGAAAGGGCCAATGGAGTCGCGTTTAGTAAGAAGTGTGGGATCACGGGGGCCAGCTGGCGGGGTGATGGGAAGCGTAATTGTGCCCACTGCGTGGATAGGTTGGAGGGGTGAGAGGATGGGGTGAGAAGCCCCAGAAAAAAAAAGGGGAGGGGCGGGGACACCTCAATTACCTGTGCTCCCTCTGACCCCGCTCTCCCTCTCTGTCTGGGAGGCGGGGCTCCTTTCCACAGGCAGATGCACATCCCCCTCCTTTGTTCCACATTGCATCGGCTCCTCTCTGCAAGTCGCGGAAACTTAATAATCTTTGCTTTTATTTATTTATAAAAAAAAACAAAAAAACATTTCTTTGTCATGTCTCCATGTTTGATCCGGCAACTTGTCCAGATTAAAGATGGAATAAAAAGCACATTTACCTGAAGCGAGCGCTTCTCTCAAACATATTCAGCGGGTTACGTGCAGCTGTCGTGCTTGATTTGGCCGCTCCTGCTGGGCCTCATACAGTAAGTGACAAGGGAGTGCTGTAAAATCAATGCTTCACAGGAGTGTGATGTCTTAATAAACTCCCTGTGTTGTTCAGACAGGAAAGCTAGACGTGTACGAGGCGGACTACAGCGCCGGCCCTTTGTGAGCCTGTCAAGCCGGAGCCCTCAAAAGCAGATGAAGCTGTCAGATTATTAATATATTTATACTGACAGGGACCGAGACCCTCCCCTCTTTTAGCGTCTCTCCCAAAAAATGTATGTATATACACCGGGCTTCAAAGGCGGCGGGGGCCACGAGGTTGGACGCGAGGTCAAAGGACAAATACATTTTGAAAGCAAATTCTCAACCTGTTTTTCTTACTGGCGTGGCGGCCCCGCTCGGCCGCGGCCATTCAGCCGCAACTTAGTCTGAATTGGCAGCGGCTTTCAAAGCGCTTGGCAGCCCGGTGATCCTCGGGAGCTCGCAGCTGACATCTCTCCGGGCTCGTCTATGCTCAGGGGTCACGGCGCGAGCCCTGACTCCCAGGACCCGCTCACTCAGGCGCTGCCGCGAGTCAGTCCCACAGACCCAAATTAAAATGTGAAAAGCTGCGCCGCTGAAGGCATTCCTCGCCCCCCGTGGCATTTTGCTTCTCTCCCTGACAGTTCCTCTGAGACGGCTTTTTCTTTCATGTTCCTCTTCTCCCTTTAGATTATTTAACAACATGTGAACAGAGCTGTCAGGGAGAAGACGCGCTTGATCGACAGAGCGCGGGAGTGGCGCAGTCAACACGGGGTTAAATTCGATTTTCTGCGTGTTCCACGGTGGCCGTCTCCAACCAGTTATTGCCCGGGCTTGATGTTTTTTGATGGATCAATTATCCATTATAGCATGTTGCCGGGCCAACTATGACACCTGTCACAATCTTCCATTAGGGGAAGGAAATTGAAATAATTTAATGACAGCTAATTTCGTCTTTGTTTTGAATCTCATTATGGATCCAGTAATTGTGTTCCATGGCGGGCAGGAGGGGGGGAAGGAAAGTGAAAAGTGACGCAAAGCAGCTCCTATAGAGCTATTAATTTGATATGCCAGTGTTGACGGCACAGCAGATAAACCATTCTATCTGATTGGTGGAAAAAAAACTAAAGTTTATTTTTGGACTCCTACTCTCTAGATCAGAGGTGTCAAACGTACGGCCCGAGGGCCGGATCAGGCCAGCAAACAGGTTTTATCTGGCCCGCAGGATGAGTTTGCGAAGTATAAAAATGTACCTGAAATTTTTGAATGAAAGAAACAGCTGTTCTATATGTGTCCACTGGATGTCGCAATAGCAATTCTTTGTATCTTTGTAGATGATGCTACATATGTACAAAATAAACCACGTTAGTACATCAGTCGAGGAAAATGATCAAACTACATAAATAACATACTGTAATTTGATTGAAAATTAACACCAATGAGTTGACTGATGAACATTATCGCATAATTTATTCAGAAAATATAAATAATGACAAATAACGACGGAATACTATTAACCGCAACATGTAAGTGTACAAAAAACAACAACATTATGATTTGTACATTTTCAGAATGTGCTTGTTCTATTTTTAAACGAAGAAAACAATCCGAAGTTGTCTTTATTTTTAAGTTATCGTGCCGTGATTTTACCAGTCCGGCCCACTTGGGAGTAGGTTTTTCTCCATGTGGCCCCCAATCTAAAATGAGTTTGAGACCCCTGTTCTAGATGAGTGTAATGCAGTAAATAATAGTAGTGATGTGCAGATCCATACCAGATCAAAATACTGATACTTTTGATAATATAGTTATTTGAAATTATGCAGTTTTTCTTAACCCCTAACAGGGCCGCCTAAAAATATCTGTTCCTCAACTGTGGTCGGTATGGGCTGCAGTGGTAATTCACTTTTCCACCACTTGTGGCAGTAATGACAATATCAAACGAACAGAAAAAGTCTTGGGCTAAATTCAAAGAAAAGTTTCTTAAGCACAAACATTATGACTGAAGTGCTGAAGCTGTATTTTAATTTGCATTTTAATTTTATTGACAGATTATTTAAAAAACATATGTTATTTATTATTAATTTAGTTAGAATGTAATTATTATAAGCACTTTGTATTTGCATTTACTTTTCAGTACCTTCTTTTCAAAAATATTTGATTAGTATTTATTTTGCAATCAGCCTGACCTAAACCTTGATGATAATAATTGTGATCAACACATGCTTTCATATCATTTTACAAGGTTTATCCTGTTAAACTGTAAGTAGCTTACATATAATAATTGAAAATAATTAGATAATGTTATTTGTTAACAGGAAGACGGTGTAAAGTAACTAAATCATTGAGATCTTGTCAAAATAAAACACGATTGGTGGGAACTACTTTTTCTTCGCCTAAGTAGGTACGTAACGGGCACACTGGGATGTGCTCAGTCACTCAGTCTGTCATTTGTTTATTTAATAAAATTACTTGCAATTAAAATGAGCCACTCAGTATTATAAAACGGTAAAAGTATATTTTTATTATAGGCTATTTGGAGACACTACATACAGAGTTGAATATAAATAAGATAACACATTCAGTGCAGAGTAATGCCATCATTTGTTTCGCCCTTTGATTTTATATAATTTTAAGATGAGACCTCAGGAGCAGCAACACTTGAAATACACTACTTTTTAAATTTTACCTGATACATTAAGGATATTTGCACAAAGTATCGGATCGGTATCGCCCATACCAGCCTGAATTTTACTCGGTATCAAAAAGAACATTTGTAGTATTGTACATCAGTAAGGAAAGGGTTTTCCAAAGTTTTTGTGGTCACTGGTCAACTTTTATTTATTCAGAGTAAGACTATTTTACCATTTATGTGTGTGACAATACATGTTACACATTTAGGTAAGTTTTGGTCTTGAGCTAAAACTTGTTTTGGATACTAATTTACATATAATACAAACAGACTGGTGCAACTATTATTAATAGGGGTGTAGCGGTTACTTTTTCGGTTTGGCAAGGGAGCAAAATGCAAAACAAAACTGGTTAGCTTTTGTTAAAACGGCTTCAATGATAAAAAAAAATAAAAAAATTTGAACTGCATATTGGTAATTATTAGATACAATTATCAAAAAATTAAAATAATGACAAATAAAAATACACGTAGTGGTCCCTCTCCAAACCATGCTTCAAAGTGTGGGACTTCACTCAGTTACAGATAATGCAGGGAATAAAATAAACAAATCGGCTAAATATATTTGGCCTAAATTGTGAATTGTATTTATATAGCACTTTTCTCTAGTGCAGGGGTCACCAACCTTTTTGAAACCAAGAGCTACTTCTTGGGCACTGATTAATGCGAAGGGCTACCAGTTTGATACACACTTAAATAAATTGCCAAAAATAGCCAATTTGCTCAATTTACTTTTAACTCTATGTTATTATTAATAATTAATGATATTTATATTTGTGGAAACACTGATCATCTTAATGATTTCTCACAATAAATATATATAGAAACAGATAAATATCAATATGCAAAACTTTATTTTTATATTTTCTCTAAGTGCACATTTTTCAAATTGAACATTTTCAAATGATCACTTCTAAGACAGTCTTGTGAAATCACAATATCCCATTTTTAAATAGCTAGCCACTAATAATTTTTAACAAATCATGAATTACTTTGCACCATGTTTGTACAGATAATAACTCATGTAAAATACAAAAGTCAACTCTCAAATTTTTAAATAAATCATGTCACACTTTGAACTGGACACCAAATCTGTTATCTGTTTCTTTGTCAGTTAGTGAAGACCAAGTCTTTAAAATATTTTCTTGGATTTTCAAATTCTATTTGAGTTTTGTCTCTCTTAGAATTAAAAATGTCAAGCAAAGCGAGACCAGCTTGCTAGTAAATAAATACAATTAAAAAAAATAGAGGCAGCTCACTGGTAAGTGCTGCTATTTGAGCTATTGTTAGAACAGGCCAGCGGGCTACTCATCTGGTCCTTACGGGCTACCTGGTGCCCGCGGGCACCGCGTTGGTGACCCCTGCTCTAGTGACTCAAAGTGCTTTACATAGTGAAACCCATTATCTATAAGCTACATTTAAACCAGTGTGGGTGGCACTGGGAGCAGGTGGGTAAAGTGTTTTGCCCAAGGACACAACGGCAGTGACTCGGATGGCGGAAGTGGGGATCGAACCTGGAACCCTCAAGTTACTGGCACGGCCACTCTCCCAACCGAGCTATACCGCCTCAAATTAAGCGTTGTCAAGGATACAAATGGCTAAATTAACTAAAACTATCAAAACTAGAGTAGTATTGACCACTAGATGAAACCGTGGCTCCTGAAGTCAGTATAGTAAATGTATGATTTTATTTATTTATTATGTCTTCTATGCTGTAAAAAAAAATGTTTGATCAATTTGAAGTAATGCACTATAAAAACAATCACTCAAGGTTTTTTTACGTTGAAAAAAATGGCAGCTCAGTGGCCAGAATTTTACTGTAAGAATAACAATGGTACCGTTTTCCATTTACAGTGATTGCGTGTAAAAAACACTGTAAATGTTACAGTAAAATTCTGGCAACTGAGCTTTTTTTTGTTTTGTTTTTTTGCTGTAAAATCTACAGATTTTTTTTGTATTTTTCAGTATGTAATGGATTCAACAAGTGTAAAGGGGACTATGTGGTTGTTGTTTAATGTTTAGAAGGCTCTCATAATGTTAAGCGTATTTAGAAGGTCCTAAATATTTCAATTTTTTATGCTCCAGCTATGAACATATTACATTTATAATCAGGCATTCCTCATTCGTGGAAATGAATGTACCACGGTCAGGCCGCAATCAATTAACAATAATAGATAAGTATTTTTAGGAAAATTCCACAATGCTGGCAAGTGGCTACATTTTAATTTAATTTTGAGCCCTTCCATTACAAAAAATGTTTGAGGATTTTTACTTAACGTAAAAAATTGTTATACTTTTTAAATAAAATTAGAATTTTACTTGATGCATGTTTTAATAGAAAATTAAGTGTTCAATCATTTTCAGTGCAGAATTAGACATTTAACATAAAAAACATAAAGTGTTATATTTTCCCTACACTACGCTGATCCCAGTATGTTTACAAACCCAACAATAATGCAGTGGGAAGCAGGGAGACTGTCTGGGGAAATGTTGTATTGTTATCAGTGATATTGCAGGAATGGGCTAGGACTATGTATGTGATGTCATATGAAGCTCCCTGTAATTTGGCCCCTCAGCTAAGCGTGGCATCTGCATATAGGAATAATTATTCAACTTTTAGGAAATTAAAGTTCGTTGAGTTTCAGCTTTTAGCCTTGTTCCTGATTTCTGCTAAACAATGTCGGCCTTGCCTTTGTCTTATCCGCTTCTTTTTGTGTTTATGTGTGTATATATGTATATTTGTATGTATATATGTATATAAATAAATGTATACGCAAATATATTTATATATATATAAATAAATGTATACAAATAAATGTATACATATAAATATGTGTGTGTACAAGTGTATATATGTATGTATATATATTTATATATGTACAGTATGTATGTATATATGTGTATATATTTATGTATGCATATGAAGCTCCCTGTTATTTGGCCCCTCAGCTAAGCGTGGGATCTGCATACTGGAATAATTATTTAACTTTTAGGAAATTAAAGTTCCTTGAGTTACAGCTTTTAGCCTCGTTCCCGATTTCTGCTAAACAATGTCGTCCTTGCCTTTGTCTTGTCCGCTTCTTTTTGTTTGGAAAGTGAAGCGTTACCAAATAGGGACAATGGAAGATAGTTTTTAAGCTCTGGCTCCTCCTTGGCAATATTGCTAGCACCGATACTTTTGTATTAGCAGTATTGTATTTGTTTACAGTATAGACTTAAGGCAGTTAAACTTCCTGCCCCTCCTTTGTGTCTTGTGGGAACTCGCCTCTGTAAAGTTTAGTGCTAGCACTATGCATATTATATTTTGGTAAGAACTTACAGACCAGACGGCTATGACTTATTTTAATGCAGTAATAATGATTAGAAATGCACAGAAATGTGATGTTAATATATTAGTATATATTGATATAAATATGTATATATTTTTTCAGTGTTTTTCTTTTTCTTTATGATGGCGTATTATCTGATCATGCCACCAGAAGAGTGTAGATGAGGACAAAAGGCGCTGGCATGTGAATAGCTGTGATATGCTCGTCAGCAACATGTGAGAAAGCTGCGTGGGAGCGTCTTATGGCTACATGTGTGCATATACTTGAATTTGCAAGCTAAGAGCCTTATTGGGATTACCACCGGCTTCGTTCTCCTCGTTGGTATCATAAAGAGGAAAAGGGAATAGATGCGTCTCTCTTCCTTTATTTTTTTGTTGTTTTCCAGGGGGTTGAGTAAGCTCTATGTCAATGGTTTGGGATTGAATTGCCTTGGATAGCTCCCCTCATTCCACGGAATGATCTCAGACCTCATTTAGTGGGCAGCTCAGGATCCAAAGCATACAAGGCTGTCTCCTCTGCATAGAATGTGTGAAATAGATAGAGCCAGCCATCCCTCAGATGTGCTGAAGTAATCTTCAGCCAGAGCTGGTCCAGCAGGCCTCACCCCTAAAGGGATTGATGCAGTGTCAGAACCTTTGGCTCCGGGGTCATCCTCTCTTCTTGCCTGGCCGATCTGACAAAAGCCGAATTTCTTTCCCCTCGCTATTCGTTTCTCCTTTTTTTTTTCTTCTTCTTCTTCTTGAATTCATCAGCGCGGAGCGGCATGAGACGTGAATGAAACATTTTCATTAGAAGGGAGGAGAATCCCATGCCAGGATCCGATCTAAACCTCTTTTTCTTTTTTTTTTTGTTCTTTCTACTTGCCCCAGCTGTCACTGGGTGCGGAATGTGGCGAGCTGATTGAAATCAGCACTATGTGTCAGGGCCGTCATATCTCCCGAAGACATAAAACATGCAGAAACATCAATAAGCAACAGGCCGCTGACAGCTTTCAGGCTGCCATGGTGGCGAGGAAGGATGAGGGGAAGGTTAGGGCTCTTGGGGGGTGGGTAGGTGTGTGTGCGTGTGTGTGCGCGTGTGTGTGTGTGTGTGTGTGTGTGTGTGTGTGTGTGTGTGTGTGGTTGAAGTGTCTTCTTCAGGCTTCACTGAAACCCGCCAAAGACAAGATAAAGTCTATCAGGTTATCGCCTAGTTCAAGTTGCTTCTCGGACAGCAGGGCCATGGGGACGATCCGTGTCAGAGGATCCATGTTGTGTGTGTCAGGTGTGCACTGTTGGGAGGGGCCAACAACACCCGGCCAACTATAAGCGGATATGATTGAATGCATGCGGAATTATTTTGTGTCCTGAATTATTTGTAGAGGTGGGGGGAAAATTTGTTCTTAGATGCATCGCAATTTGGTCATGGACGATTATAGTAATCGATTTATGTATTGTAAATAAAATAATGTTCTAAAAAATGTGTCTGACTGCAGCAAGCACCGAGAGATCCGACCAGCTCCTTTATTATAGGGCACTTATGTTCCAGTTTTACACACATTTCTATTAATTTAATAAATGTGATGGGAATTTCTTATTACAAATGCACTGTTTTTAAAAGTTGCAAGTGATAAATGCTTATTTAGTGAAACAAAAACACATTTTTAATTAAATCGTTGCTCCTGAATCGTAATCGAATCGTGAGATGGCCAAAAATTCCCGCTTATTTATTTGTGTGATCTAATATCAATGTACACAATGTTACACTCTAATTAAAGTCAGCTTTATTATAGTCAAGAAATTGGGCAAAACACGGGAACTTTGCTGCATAAAATACAGGTAAAAACCCCAAAATATAAATACAAGTTTGCTCATGTCAGCAATTCAACTTCAAACTGTGAAACTAATATATGATATAAACTCATTACATGCAGAGTGAGGAATGTCAATCCTTTATTTGTTATAATTGTGATTACAGTTTGGAAACCTCAAATTTGCGGCGATTTTCACTTCAAGGTTTTTTTTATGAACTGTAAGCCATAGTCATCAAAATTATATCAAAATAAGGATTAAAATATCTGTTATGAGCCTATATCATTAATTAGTTTCGCTATGTACAGTAAATCTATAGTAACCTTTGCACGATATTCTATGTTTTTGACTTTCGCCTGTACACGATGGTGGTATAGAGCCACAGTAAAACTGTAAAATGTTTGATTTTGTACAAATGATAAAATAATGACATTTAGGGCTGAATGTTGGAAAGGAATTCACTACACGATACATATCTTAATGTAATATTATTTCATTGCATTTATGGTTAACAGTGAATTGTAATAAATATTCGCCACATGATATAACACAATTACCTATTCATTTATTAATTGATTTTTTCCATACAAGTTGATAAATAACTTGCGTTGAAATCATAAGTCAGGGTGGCATGCAGATATTTGTTTATTTTTATTTTAACAAAAAACTTTGTTTTTTGCATGAAAAAGTGGCTTAAGGAAAATCAGAAGTGTGGGCACTAGAACTGGGTGTAGCATGGACAAATGGGGCCAATTATTCTCAATGTGTTTTTATTTTTGTACTTGTCTTAATCCTTTTGTATGTTTTTTACACATTTCTCAATTTAAAAAAATAAATCCTAACCAGGGACAAGGGTCGCAAATTAGCCTGTGGCTAGAAGTCTTATGTACTTTGACATTGGTTACCTATGGGTAGCAATGTTTAATTGTACTGTCCCTGTCAAATAAATACATAAATAAATAGATAAAATAAATGATCAGATAATATTTACATGTAAAAGACATACAATTGTATGCTTTTTTTTTTGTCAGAAAAATGAAGTGCTTTATTGGTAGAATTATTTCAAGGCTTCCGTAGGCCACTTAAAATGATGTGGCGGGCCAGATCTTGCCTTTGAGTTGTTTTTTTGATATGGCGATATATTGCGATATTGTTACAGCCATATTCTCTGATCAATTGAAATGAAGCTTAGAGTACAAGTCCTTACATGTACACTAGATGACATAATTCCTTGGATAAACTGAGGCCAAAAAACAATGTAGTTCAAATAATATATTTCCCTTGGATGCAATTGTACAGAAAGTGGATCAAGGATCTTGACACTTAAATGTAAAATAAACTGTTAACTTCTTGTTCTGTGTTGCTCACCACTAACCTTTGCAGAGTGGAGGTTACAGAAGTTATCTTTCAGTTACAGTCGGCCTAAAACATGATCTTTTATTTTTTTGTTCAAAATGTAAAAACTTTTTTTTTAAATCGATATTAAACACTACTTGAAAAAATGCCCCTCTTAAAAATAGTAAAATAAATAATAATAATGCAAGTGATATTTGCTTGTAATTAGCAAACAAAATCTGCCAATAGAACAAGTCAAAATTGTCTTGCAAAGATTTCTTAAAACAAGATGTTATTTTTAGAATTAAAAACCTTTAGTGATTTTTAAATTACCAATTATAATGTATTAGCTATACTTACTAGTGTTGTAAAGTTGTGTGTCTTATAACTAGCTAGTGATGATCAGTGATAACTAGTGATTGCCCAAAATCAAGTTGTTATACCTCACTGAAAAATTACTATTCAGGGTATTTGGACTTGTATTAAGTTTTAAATATGTTGACTAGAAATTAGAAATATATATTTGCTGAGATCTACTTTTTCCAGTGTATCGTTATAAAAAATAATGCGATATTTTCCTATATTGAAATGTTTCCCAATTAATTAAATGCAGAATAACAATCCATACAAACAATGCAAGTTTAGGTGACAGTTTATTGTCAAATTATTACAAACTATGAAACTATATTTTTAGGCAGCTGCATCATTTGTTTTGTACATGTTGTTCAACAAGTTTCAATGAGAAACATGTACAATTCAACATTTCTAAATAACAGTATGTAGAAGTAGAGCTCATTTAGTTCAACTCCTTTTCCATGTGTCAGCAATTACTTGTTCACTTGCTGTGTTTAAATGTTAACATTTGAAAAGATAATAAAGAACGGCAGGAAATAAAATAAAAATGAGGGAAAAAAATATAAATTGAAAATATAGAGTAAAATAAGATTACTAAATGGACTACATGTTGGTACAAGCTGAACATTAAGATCAAAATAAGGAATAACAATTGTAGAGAAAGCACACCATCTAATTGCCCGCTATTCTTGAAGCTTTAAGCTCTGAATAGTAAGTGTAGTTTGAAAAATGTAAACATAATCATTGAAACTGTTATCACACTGCAAAAGTATATTTTAAAAAAAGTATTCAATGACATTAGATACAGATGTTATGGTGTACAGTAATACTTTGCATACTGTGTATTGGGGAATCCCAACAATTTCCCAGCATGCTACACAAATTAGCATCTAAAGCAGGGGTGTCAAACGTACGGCCCGAGGGCCAGGTCAGGCCCACGAACAGATTTTATTCGGCCCATGGGATGAGTTTGCTAAGTATAAAAATGAGCCGAAATGTTTTTAATGAAAGAAACTGCTGTTCTAAATGTGTCCACTAGATGTCACAATAGCAATTATTTGTATCTTTGTAGATTATGCTGCATATGTAAAAAAATAAAATAAACCACATGTTAATGCACCAGTCGAGAAAAATGAGCAAACTACATAAATAACATTCTTTAATTTGATTTTGATATAATTTGTTTATCTTAATTGAAAATTAACACCAATGAGTTGGTTGATGAACATTATCACATAATTTATTTAGTATAAATAACAACAAATAAAGATAGAATACTAATAACCCCAACATGTAAGTGTAAAAAAAAAAAAACAGTATGGATGGATGGACTATGATGTGTACATTTTCAGAATGTGCTTGTTGTATTTTTAAACAAACAAAACAATCTGAAGCTGTCTTTATTTTTAAGTTATCGTGCTGTGATTTTACCAGTCCGGCCCACTTGGGAGTAGATTTTTATACATGTGGCCCCCAATCTAAAATGAGTTTGACACCCCTGATCTAAAGTAACCAAAATAGTTTCTCCACAACACAGGCATTTAACTAACAATTATTTAAAACTAACGTGAATCAAAAATATTTTTTTGCAGGGAATCATGTTCTGTATGGACATTCAATTATCCTGCAAGATTTTACGCCCATTCAAATTAAACATATGATCCATTTTAGGTTTCAATATTGTAGGTTTGGTGAACAGGAAGTTGTTGCACCCACTACATATTTGTGAACCAACCTGTTTGTGCCACATGCTTGGAGACTGGATTGATGATGGAGTGAGGCGTGTGTGTTTTAATCGACTAATGGGAGGTAAAGGTTGCATCCTACTCAGACACCTCCTCTCACTTCTGCTAATGAGCAAAGTTTTTAGCCTGCAGGAAGTGCTGAGTCTCCTGTTTCTCTCACCTGGTTTAATCGCCGTCACAGTGCAGCGTTCCGACTACCTGTTAGAAATTCTGAAAGCCAGACTCTGCTGAGGTGATGCCACCAGTAATTAACGTGACAGAGTTTTGGCAGAAGTTTAAGTCGTCCTTGCTTAAGCTAAAGTTGAAGCCTATTATTTTTGTGTTGCTGACTAGCTGGACAGGAGCCCATCTGCATATCAAATGTGACTCCTATTATTTTATGTCTCTCTCCTCTAACTAGCGACGCCTCGCAGCACTCCTCCATGTTCTCCTCCATCTGCCTCCTGTCCATTGATCAGCCTTGCAAGGCATCAGTCTGTTTCACATCTGCTACAAGTTGCAGCAGCTCAGGTAAACTATGTGTGCTGCTCTCCACCCCCTATTGATCTTCATGTCCACCTGCAAGAACATCTGTTTGGCCGTGTCTTTTGTCAGCGCCTTCGCTTGTTTGCGTCCGCGTCTTGTCCACTTTGACTCACTCTCACAAAGAGACTCTCCTCCTCTGTTCACACGCTGTTTACATTGTTCTAATAACCAATAGTGAATTAGCCAGTCACTTTCACTGCTTTGTCATAAAGTAGTTATTCAAAAAATTATATCATTTACATAGATATTTGAAAAAATATTTTACTACTTATGAATGTGAATTGTGTAAAAAAAAACAAAAAAACTCTTTATTTTTACTTTTTTTTAATAAGTAGTGAATTAGTCACTCACTTTCACTGGTAGTTATTTAAAAAATTAAATAGATTAACATATATTTTTGATAGTATTGAATTATTAACTTAGAAATTATTTTACACTTTTTTACAGTTGAAAATCATTTTAATGGGAATTGGTTTAAAAAAAAAAAATTACTTTGGTTCGAATAATGAATAGGGAATTATTCAGTCATTTTCCCTTTTTTTGTTGCAAAGTAGTTATTAAAAAAACAGAGTGTTGTTTTACATATATTTGTGATAGTATTTTAGTTCTGATCTAGTAATTATTTAAAATGTTTCTATCCAGTTAAACAGTTTTATTGTGACATTTTTTAGCAATTTTATTTTACATAGTTTGAAACCATAAAATGTGTGTGTGTGTGTGTGTGTGTGTGTGTGTGTGTGTGTGTGTGTGTGTGTGTGTGTGTGTGTGTGTGTGTGTGTGTGTGTGTGTGTGTGTGTGTGTGTGTGTGTGTGTGTGTGTGTGTGTGTGTGTGTGTGTGTGTGTGTGTGTATATATATATGTATATATATCAATGGATGCGCTTATATGTATATATGTATGCGCACATATATATATATATATATATATATATATATATATATATATATACATTTATATTTATATATATATATATACAGTAAATATTTATATATATACATTTATATATATAAATATGTATGCACGTAAATATATATATATAAATGTATATGTATAAATATGTGTTTGTGTGTAATAATGTGTATGTATGTGTATATATTTATATATGTATGTATGTCTATATATTTATGTATGCATATGTGTTGTGTGTATAGATATGTATGTGTATATGTATAAGTGCTTGTGTGTGTTATTTGTATGTATATATGCCTATATATTTATGTATGCGTATGTGTTGTGTGTATAGATATGTAAAAGTGTATATGAATGTGTATATGTGTGTATATGTCTATGTATTTGTGTGTGTGTGTTATATATATATATATGTATGTATGTGTATAGATATACTGTGTGTGTATACACATACTGTATGTATATACTGTATGTACGTGTGTGTATATATATATATATATATACACACACACATTTATACTGTATGTATGTATGTATATATATATATATATATATATATATATATATATATATATATATATATATATATATATATATATATATATATATATATATATATATATATATATATATATATATATACTGTATGAGTATAGGTATGTGTATACTTTATATACTGTATGAGTATATGTATGTTTGTGTGTGTGTATATATATATATATATATATATATATATATATATATATACATATATATATATATATAGTTATAGATATATCTACAGATATATATAGATGTATAGATATACATACTGTATGAATATATGTATGTATATATATGTATGTGTATGTGTGTGTGTGTGTGTGTGTGTGTGTGTGTGTGTGTGTGTGTGTGTGTGTGTGTGTGTGTGTGTGTGTGTGTGTGTGTGTGTGTGTGTGTGAAAACACACATATATGTACACAAACATATAAATACATATAAAGGAAAATATAAACTGTGCAGTGAATTATATATTCCAAATCGTCAGTGCTGTGACACTATTTATACTTAAAACAGTTTAAGTACTTTTTTAAAAATATTTGTCATTTATTGCATTCATTGTAGTACAATGCTGCAATACAATTTTCATAAATAGAAAAACATTTTGAAAGCATTATTTTACCACTTTTTTTAAAAACCTTTGTTGAAAACATCAAATACATAAACAATTAAAATTTTGATTGTTGAATTATATGTATACATTTTGATTAAAATTTCAACAAATATATAAAAAGTAAAATATCAGACTGTTTACCTACAGGCCAACTTTGTGTTGTATTAGACATTGCCATTCAAAATCTTTAATGCAATAACACTAAGGCATATATGACAATATGCTGTTATTTATGATAGCAGTAGCAATACTGTATTAATACTAATATAATGTTGGTCAAGAGAACTGATTGTGTTCTCTTTCATGGGCTTACAGAGCTCCGAAATGGGAGGGTGGTAGAAAAAATGCTGTCACACACTTTAATTTGCTCTTTTGTAATGACGGGGCGTAGGTTAGTTAATTTCAATTTTTGATTTCAAAAGCTATCAAATACACCTCAGATGAGAAATCAATTTTCCCAGCTGCCCCGGCTTTGTGGCGAAAAGAGCTGCCGCCATTGGCGTAGCCCGTGTCACATGACCCAGTCAGGGATTAGTTCAGGAGGCCGCGCTGCTGCAACCTCAATTACAGTCTGCCTCTTGTCATTTACCTCCAGAACACCTCATTCTCTCACATACTCATATTTAATTCATGACAGGCTCCAGCAGATTAATTGCGATATAGATGATTTAGAGCAAACGGGGAGCGCAACTTTGCTTTGCAAGCCAGCGCTCTGCTTATTTCTTGTAATTTGGCAAGCAGAGAATTCCAAACAGTATTTTCTTCAACAAACGTTGTATTAAGAAAGGAATTCAATATTGCAGGAGCAGTGATTTTAATTGGACGGTCTCAGAGTGTGGCTGTGGGCAGCGTCATTGACCTCTCCATTCCCGGGCGCGGCGCCGCTGCTGCCCACTGCTCCCCAAGGGGATGGGACAAATGCAGAGGACAAATTTCACCACATCTAAGTGTGTGTGTGACAATCATTGGTACTTTAATCTTAATCTTAATCAGAGGGAGTTTGACAATTCAGCCTTCACTAAATGCGCTAGCATTCTTCCATGTGAATATCACATGCACAATGAGAGCAGTTTGATCAGGCAATTATAAACTTTTCCAATGTACGCAGCTAACTGAGCACCGGGAAGTCAAAACATGTATCATCTAAAATTCCTTTTGATGCTGCTTGTTTGCGTGCAAGCATATTTTACAACCTCATTAAGCCTGCGCTTTGGAAATTGACTCCATTTCAAAAAAAAGGAATAGTCGTAAACACACCCTCTTTTAGTCAAATTGAGAATATACTCAGTAATCAAAGAATCGTCTTCTCTCAAATGGATCGCCCAGGCAGCTCTTGCAGAGCAGGCAATTTGCGGCCATATCATGAGATTATATCCATTTGACAGTCGTGTTATTCCATGATGGTTCCCATGGCAACTGTTTGGGCGAGGCCTCGGCGGAAACCAACCTCAGCTGTCATCTCTTCACCTAAAAGCTTTGTAATTGCTCTCATTTGCATACTACAATTAAGTGTGTTAGCTCACAGCAAGAACAATCAACCTCCACTAAAGACGGGGGATGCTATAATTATTATATCAGTGGATTCCTCCAACACATTGCTGATGAGCCTGTCAAGCTTCAGTCCTCCTCCATGCACAAATATAGGCTTGCATTCTATTTCATACGCACGCACTTACATTGAACGGTAACACTAAAAAATATATATTTAATAGGGCAATATCTAGAAAGTCTTAAAAATGCAGGGGTTCGGCACTTTTGTATTTACATGGCAGCTTTGTGTTATAATATATCTTACTGTATGCTATAAATCATTGGATTTCCATGTCATTTTTATGAAGGCCTCACTGCTCCTTTTGTAATTTTGTAAGTGAGGTCTATTTGTGTTTAATTTTTAGAATATGTCGGTCAATAAAAAATAAAAAATATAAGCTTGTTTTGGCCCTTGAGCCAGACTTTGAATATTCCTAATTTAGACTCATTGGAAACCGCAGTAGCTAACATAATAATATTGCTCAGTTTTGTTTGACACAGTTAGATAGGTTTTATTTTTACAATGTGTTTCCGAATGTGAGTGTGCTATTTGTTTTTTTTTCTTACATTATTTGGCAAAATATTAGAAAATACAGCTCAATGCAAATATAAACCAAAACAAACTACATTCATGATCATTGTAAATTGTTAACAGTAAATGGCAAACAAAGTCCATTTCTGAAATGATTTCTTGTATGTAATCAAATTTCAGAAAAATTGTACCGGTGTACCTAACTTTATGACCGGTGGTAGCAAATATTACTGATTATGCAATATGAAAAATTGGTTAAAAAAAACAAACACCCAGAATCACTGCAAATTACAGTCAAAACATGAAACGTTATACATCTAATCTAATTACAGTGTATTGTGCAAGTGTACTGTACCTAATTTTATGACCAGTGGGAACAAATATTACTGATTTCCCAATTAAATTAGATTAAAAACGACCCAGAAACACTGCAAATTGTCATCAAAATGGGTCAGAAAACATCAAACCCTATCCATGTAATCTAATTACAGTGTATTGTGCAGGTGTACTGTACATAATTGTATGACCAGTGGGAACAAATATTACTAAATTCCCAATTAAATTAGATTAAAAACAACGACCCAGAAACACTGCAAATTGTCGTCAAAATGGGTCAGAAAACATCAAACCTTATCTATGTAATCTAATTACAGTATATTGTGCAGGTGTACTGTACATAATTGTATGACTGTGAGAGTAAATATTACTGATTTCCAAATCAAATTGGAAAAAAAACACTGAAAATTGTAGTCAAAATAGTCAGAAAACATCAAACGTAATCAATTTGATCTAATTACAGTGTATGGTGCAGGTGTACTGTACCTAATTTTATGACCAATGGGGGCAAGTATTACTGATTTCCCAATCAAATTAGTTTAAAAACAACAACCCAAAAACACTGCAAAATGTCGTCAAAATATTCAGAAAACATCAAACCTTATTTATGTAATCTAAATACACTATAGTGTGCAGGTATACTGTACCTAATTTTATGACCGGGAGATTAGATATCACTGATTTCCAAATGAAGCTGGAAAAAAAAAACACTGAAAATTGTAGTCAAAATAGTCAGAAAACATCAAACGTAATCAATCTAATCTAATAACAGCGTATGGTGCAGGTATACTGTACCTAATTTTATGACCGTGAGATTAAATATTACTGATTTCCAAATCAAATTGGGAAAAAAAACATTAAAAATTGTAGTCAAAATACCGTAGTCAAAAAACATTAAACGTAATAAATCTAATCGAATTAGTGTATGGTGCAGGTGTACTCTACTTAATTGTATGACCAATAGGAGCAAGTATGACTGATTTCCCAATCAAATTAGTGGAAAAACAACCCAGAAACACTGCAAATTGTAGTAAAATAGACAGAAAACATCAAACCTTATTTATGTAATTTAATTACACAATATCGTGCTGGTACAATGTATCTAATTTTATGACTGGTGAGAGTAAACATTACTGATGTCCAAATCAAATTGGGAAAAAAAACACCGCAAATTGTTGTCAAAATAGTCAGAAAACATCAAACCTTATCTATGTAATCTAATTACAGTATATTGTGCAGGTATAACGTATCTAATTTTATGACTGGTGAGAGTAAACATTATTGATGTCCAAATCAAATTGGAAAAAAAACACTGAAAATTGTAGTCAAAATAGTCATAAAACATCAGACTTTATTTATGTAATCTAATTACAGTATATTGTGCAGGTATAATGTATCTAATTTTATGACTGGTGAGAGTAAACATTACTGATGTCCAAATCAAGTTGGAAAACATTTTTAAAAAAACACTGAAAAATGTAGTCAAAATAGTCAGAAAACATCAAACCTTATCTATATAATCTAATTACAGTATATTGTGCCGGTATAATGTATCTAATTTTATGACTGGTGAGAGTAAACATTACTGATGTCCAAATCAAATTGGAAAAAACACTGAAAATTGTTGTCAAAATAGTCATAAAACATCAGATCTTATCTATGTAATCTAATTACAGTATATTGTGCCGGTATAATGTATCTAATTTTATGACTGGTGAGAGTAAACATTACTGATGTCCAAATCAAATTGGAAAAAACACTGAAAATTGTTGTCAAAATAGTCATAAAACATCAGATCTTATCTATGTAATCTAAGTACAGTATATTGTGCAGGTATAATGTATCTAATTTTATGACTGGTGAGAGTAAACATTACTGATGTCCAAATCAAGTAGGAATTTTTTTTTTAAAGACACTGAAAATTGTAGTCAAAATAGTCAGAAAACATCAAACCTTATCTATGTAATCTAATTACAGTATATTGTGCAGGTATAATGTATCTAATTTTATGACTGGTGAGAGTAAACATTACTGATGTCCAAATCAAGTTGGAATTTTTTTTAAAGACACTGAAAATTGTAGTCAAAATAGTCAGAAAACATCAAACCTTATCTATGTAATCTAATTACAGTATATTGTGCAGGTATAATGTATCTAATTTTATGACTGGTGAGAGTAAACATTACTGATGTCCAAATCAAATTGGAAAAAACACTGAAAATTGTTGTCAAAATAGTCATAAAACATCAGATCTTATCTATGTAATCTAAGTACAGTATATTGTGCAGGTATAATGTATCTAATTTTATGACTGGTGAGAGTAAACATTACTGATGTCCAAATCAAGTTGGAATTTTTTTTTAAAGACACTGAAAATTGTAGTCAAAATAGTCAGAAAACATCAAACCTTATCTATGTAATCTAATTACAGTATATTGTGCAGGTATAATGTATCTAATTTTATGACTGGTGAGAGTAAACATTACTGATGTCCCAATCAAATTGGAAAAAAAACATTGAAAAACACTAAAAATATTCAGTAAACCCCAAACCTTATGTTTTGTAACAGGAAAACAAAATATTGCTGCTCAATTGCGCAGTTGTGCCTAATAATTTGGTGTGTAAAACACACACTCTCACTTTTTCCATGTATTATTTGACATCAGTGTAAATAAAGTGCAAACTTAGCTATGTAAAGTCAACCAAATGTTCTAAAATGCATCATTTATTGCCACTGCACATACTGTATACAATAGTAATGGATATCAAAACAGGCATGACATTATTACCACAAACATTAATCATGAAGAAATTACAATTTGGCAGGAATAATTTGATGATCAAGACCGGAGCTCTGTCGCCCTCAAAATGGACCCGAGCCCTGCTTAATGACGTGCTTGTTTGATAGGCGGCTATTTTTGATCTGACGCCGTCACGTTTGCAGTTTGGAAGCGTGACGTATGGAAAGGTCGCGTGCACGGCTCCCTGAGCATAGTCCCCCCTCAGATGTGCAGAGACTGTAATGAAGAGCTCTTGAACTCCCAGGCAGGGATGCTGTGACAGGAGTTCAGCAGGACGCCTCTTTTGGCTCCGTGGCCTGCTAACACACACATCAATTTTCCCATCCTTAATGTTTATTTTGGGGGCTTGATGCACTAAAGCAGGTGCCTCCCCTCCATTATGTGATCCTGCAGCACATTTGGGCGATTCTTTGCCTCCAGGCCCTGTTATTGCGACCGCAAGCCTTCCTACACAAACCGGTCAAATGAGACCCGCGTCAATTTTAATTAGTATTTATCCTGTTGATGACCCACTCCCTGCCGCCGCCGCCGCCGCCGTCCACGTCGGAGGCACAAATTACAGCCATCATTGCTGTGATTCCAGCAGCCCACGGTGCACTATCAGAAAATGAGTGTGGCTATACACCAGCGCCGGGTTCAAGGTGTCACAACACAATTATGCGGCCGCGCCACCTGACGAGCTCCGACTGGTCACGGGTGTGTGACAACTAAGCTGGAGGGGCTAGCGCGTCTGTCACATGCAGGCGATAAGTGCAGTCCCCGTTGAGCTTTTTATGATGTGGAATCATATGCGGCTTTTGATTTGACGCCGGGCGAATCCGCCGAAAACAAGGCGGCGATGCACGGTCATTAAGCGCAGTCATCAATGAGAAGTTTCATGTAGAAGGAATGGTGGGAATCAGCTCGGGGGTGACTTTCAATCAACCTTAATCCTTGTATCTCATAAAACTTTGAGCACAAAAATGAAGGGAAGCTCCTCGCCGTGCTCTCAGTGTCAAGCCATTAGGCTGTGTGAAATGAGGTGCCACTCACCAGTTCCATCGCCAGCTCACCATACTGTAGACATGCCGCAAAAAAAAAAAAAAAAAAAAAATATATATATATATATATATATATATATATATATATATATATATATATATATATATATATTTATACTATATGGCTCAGCAGTGGTGGAGGAGAGCTGAGGGAACATAATTGGGCTGTGATAGTGGTCCACGCAGCAATATCCTGTCACAAAGACATGAAGAGGGCTGTCGGAGGGATTCCGAATAATCCACTTTCTAGATTGCTGTGCAGATTATTGTGGAAATGTGTGTTTGCTTGCGTGTGCATCTGTGTGAAAGGCAAAATAACAGGGTTTATAAAGTGGAATATAAATTAGACTTGGAGCAAAAACATACCTTTGAAGTTGCACCCAACTTCCAATTTCCTGCACATGGTCCAAAATACTTTCATTTTAAAATAGCACATTAAGGATTGGCAGGTCCACATTGATAATAAAAATAATACATTTCAATTATAAGCACTTTTCAAGAAGCCCAAGGACACTTTACAATAAACAGATAAGATTATTTAAAAGATCATGATAAAATCAACACATCACATTAAAAGATAATGACAAAATAAAAAGGATAACATCAACATGTAACAGAGGACGAATAAGTTGATGTTTTGGGTTTGATAAAGTGCATATAAAAACAATCACCATTTAAGGGGCTGCTTGCAACCTTTACATAGATGCCTAGAGGGAGCAAACTTTCGAATGTATTTTAAGCGTGATATCTTGCCCTCTTTTGGCTTATAGAGGGAATTGATTGTAACAATGTACGTACGTAACACGTGCATTAGCTTTGGGTGTTAGCACTTTATTGCGATTTGGATGATTTGCATTAGCTGTCGTTGAATGTATATTCTATCATGACAACATGACTGCAAATTGTTTGTTGCTTTTCTTCGGCTAAGGGTAAGAAATCAGATTTTTTTTTTGGTCAAATCCAATCTTTTTATGTACACGTTAACATTACAAAAAGAATGCGACATCTAATGTGAATGCAATAGGACCCGCATGCAGACATGACGTCACACGTGCTGCAGTGTATACAGAAGTAAACATGGGTCCTGTTCTAGTAGGTGTCAGTCCTGGCGCCTTATTGGCAACTTCGAGGATTTTGTGCATTCAAAGTCAATATTTTCCGAACAAAATTTTTTCACGTAGAAGATTAAGAAGGAAGAGGGCAAGCATTTTGGCTCTCGCAGTTTGTGGGCCAGCAGTCGGAGACAGCTTGTGGAACATTGACGTGAGTTCCTAATACATTCATTTCACCTATTTTCTGCTCAGTTGTCAACTGTTTATTTTAAAAACGTCTATTTTGGCAAAGACTTATGACGCTTATCACTTTTTGATGTCGTATTGGTCGGATTAGCGCAACCGCGGTGTTCGGACTGCAGTCGAAACAAGGTCTAAGATGGCTTTTGTATATGTGCTCCCTGCGCGTACATGTTGACAAGATGGGGTGAGTGACCGCCGTAAACATCAATATTTTTTAGGGAGCCGACAAAAAAGTAAATTGTGAATAATATAGACAGTTTAAAAACAAATGTGTGTTTTTGTTATATTTTTTGCTCAGAAAAATGTAACTGGGAGTAAGTTGCAAACAGACCCTGCAATATAGATTAAAAATCAATTATATTCAGTTGTGATTAATCAAAATGATTCCGATAAATGTTAATACATTGACAACACAAGTAATAATTAACATGGATCAAAGTTATTTTTTTGGTTTTTTATTGCAATAGTTATTGAAAAAGATGGACCACAATTGTGCATACTGTCATGCCGTAGAACTTCAGTGGAGTACCTCACAAGACCCAGTAAGAATGAAAGCATAAACCGTGCTTTTTCTTTAGCTCTTTGCGTCTTTTTCCTCCAAGTGATGTACCACTGTCTTGTGTGAAGTCACAACAGATGTCCGTATATCCCGTGAAACCTTGGCGTGAGACCTCAGTTCAGTGAGCTTCAAAGAACTGTGATTTTGCTCTTTCTTTGGATTTTCATGGCATTTGTTGAATCAGTTTATTATTAAAAAAAAAAAGAATCCACCGTCACCATGTAGGGCTGCAGCTGTTGATTGTTTTAGTAATCAAGTAATCTATCGATTTGTCCGGAGAAAACACACTTAATAACCTCAATGCCTATTTTAGGGAAAATAGGTGTAAAAAACGATTTTGATGCTTTCCGTAATCTTAATTTTTTAAAATATATATTTAAATGCAAATCATCATCGAAATTGCACATTCTATGTGGTCCATAAAAAAGTTATTTGTTACACTCAAACGATGACTTGAAGCCACAGGATACATATCAAAGTTTTTTTTCTAACCGATTAATTTGTGCTTTACGATGTTAAGCCAGATGTCAACATCTGTGAGGCTTCACGAGAGACAACCGTAAATTCCGGACAATAAGCTGCTACTTGTTTCCTAAACTTTGAACCTTGCGACTTTTTAAACGGTCTGGCTAATTTACAGATTTTTTGCTGACAGCCATAAAGCGATTGATTTTTTTTTAAACCGAGCAAATATACCGAAAAGGTCTTATTGTTTATGCTTTGGTGCCATCTTTTGCACAAGTTCGCTCAGTGCAGGTGCTGCAGTGTCCCTCCATTTAGTGCTTTCAACCGAATGTTGAATTGTTGTTCCGTCTTCATAGCGTTGCTACTTGTATGGATTGTTCATTCATCGCTCCAAGCAACGTTTGCAAGTTTTACAATATAACTAAAACAATTCGTACTTACTAAACCGTCCCATGCGTGATGTCTTTAGGAGTGTTTTCATGCATATGTGTACGTGCTATCGTAATCAAGCAAGCGTCGTTAGAATTAGCTAAAATGCTGACCTATCTACAAGTGTCTTTGTCCATATTATTAACTTACAATGGCATTATTTTTGTATTGTTTCAGTTTCACAAATTCCTCAGTAAATTCACCAAAACGTCACAGTGTAGTTATCGAGTCTGTTTAGCTGATTGTAGAGCTAGCTTCTTCAGCTAGTGGGTCCATGGCGATGACTTCTGTTTTGTTTGATCAGCCGTTTAACTGCCCTGTGACAGGCATATGTAAATAAACATTTACTGAATCTTACTCTGCAAAATAACTCATTTTACAATGTATATATCTGCGATTTTTTTTTCTAAAATTTAGTGGGTGTGGCTTATATACCGGTGCGCTCTACAGTCCGGACAACACGTTACCTCTGTAATTGTGCTTATTTGGCTTTTGGTTATTTGTTATCCTCAAGGGAGTACTACGTGCGCTGTATTGGCACGCTGTGCTACCGTTCATGCAGACACTGCAGGTTTAATTCCCAGCCAGGTGCAGGTGTAAAAACGAGGCCAAACTTCTTTGCTGCGACAACCCATTATACGTTTCAATGGAGAACTCCGATTCAGAGAGTTACCTTTGACTATATCACAACTGTTTTGCTGGAGTCTTGCATGAATTAAATTCAGAGGTACCTTTGACGACTCACCCGCTTTCTGCACCGAAAAGTAAAAACAAAAGTTCCTCGAATTGAACAAAGTTAAAAATAATCCCTTTAAAGTTTTGGAAGTCAGAGCTGCAGTTATTTTAGGAAGCAAGCAAAAGTTCTTTTGACCCCAACTCCGGCAATATCCACCCGGAGGTGGCGCTCACAAGCAACAATGAGGAGGAAATAAAGCTAATAAGTGTCACTTTGATGTGACAACAAATTATACATGCTTCTTTCAGATCTCATTTCCATTGGGCGACACAGAGATACCCTGAAGCGTGGCTGTTAATGGGAGACTCCATCAGCCAGGCTGGAAAACGGCTGCCTCATTACTCACCCCGGCACAGCTATGCCTGGGGTGCTCCGTTTCCCCCAGCGCTCCCCCGGTTCACAGAACCACCGCGAGACCACGTGTTAGGTTTATTCCCTTATTTGGACTAAATAGAAGTAAAGAGACTCTTGTGTGCTCGTGTCAACATCTGAGACGCCGTGGACGTTTATTTCATGTTTTAATTGTCCGACTCTCCAGCTGCAGATTGGTATTCAGGAGGAATTTTCCATCGGTGAAGGTGCCAAACACTCGCATAACCTACGCTCCCGCCGCAGCTCCTGCAATGAATATTTTAAAACCTGCACGTGAATTTCTAGTCTTGTCCGTCGTCGAGCCCACTTTCCTGCTAATGTGCTTATAACCAAGCTCTCGCCGGTTCGATCCTCCCTGACAAAGTCAATAGGGGGCATCCTTCATCTGTCGAAACCCAAACGTCGGAATATGTTTCATGCTATTTGCGTCTTTTCTTCTTGCGCGTCGCCGATAACGCCGAGTCCTCCATTTGTCACTCGGCCCCGGATGAAGCCAGGGTTACCTGGCAACGCTAATCAACAAGAGAGCCGGAGCGGGTCCAGCACAGATAAAGCGGGGTGACCCTCTGGTGACTGCCTCAGCCAGAGGGATGGCGATGGCAGCGGCAGCTCGCCATGCAATCTGTGGAGCAGATGGCGTCGGTCCCGGGCAGAGAGCAGCAGGTCTCAGCCTGCGTGTCACCAGGATGATTTGAGCTGGCTGCCTCCGAGCTCCACTTAATACCTTCCTGTATCACAGACTTGTTAATAGTCTGGGCAAAAACTCACAGGGTCTCTTAGAAAAGAACAATAGTCCGTCTGTCTCCCTCGCTTGTTTTGTGATCTCTCCATCCCTGGTGGCAAATGTTTGCTGCTATGCTGTGCCCTTCACCGCCCTGAAAAGACACTGTTTATCTTCTGCTTGGCCAGGAGGGATTGCCAAAGGCTCTGTGTGGACACAGCTTTCTTTATAGATTTATTTTAAAATGACAACATATGTATTTTCTTAGAATTGTACAAAAAAATGTGAACCATTTTAAGAGGGTTTTTTCTTAATGTTGGATTTTAATTTAATGGAATTTAATGTTTTTTACAGGTGTACTAATGTACAAATACACTGATAGTTATTGAACCATATCCCAAAGCCAAACAGAACATGTAAGTCCTTTATTTTTGCAAAGGGCTAAAAACATTTTTTGGGGGGGATTCCTCTCACCATATATCTCAATCGACATCAGCCCTAAACAAAAATATTATATGTAATTTTGTATTTATTTATTTTTAAACCTGTCCTTTTCAGCCATTTTGTTGATCGAGATGCCCATATTTGCTGCGCATATTTACTTTACAAAAGAAAAGTGTGGGATATTTAACTTTATTAAATGTTCGGAAATATTAAGTGGGGGATGGAATAAAAGCTTTTTTTATTTTTTTACACTTAACTTATGTAATTGTATGTTTTTTGCGGTTTTGTAAACTACATTTTCAACATCAAATTATGCTGACAATTTTATTAAATAACATTTTTGTGAGCAGAATGTATGTGTTTAAAATGTAATTTTGTTAAAATGCAGTGTTTTAAAATTCAGTGTTTAAAAATAAATAAATCAGTGTCAAAAATTTTGTAAAAATTCAGTGTCAAAAATTAGATTTTTTTTTACACTGAAATGTATAATGGATTTATCTGCACAATTTTTTGTATCCTAAATTTTTGTACAATGCTATTTTCACACTCAACTTTAAAACACAAATTCTGTTCACAATTGTTTCTTCAATAAAGTTGTCAGCATCGTTTAATTCAAATTCAAACGCAGAAGTTTACTTACGTACATTTTGTGTCCAAAAAAAATTAACCTCGATACAGAAGGGGAAAATGTGAGGACAAACCAAGAGCAACAACAACGACAGAACTACATCAGCAAATATGATATACAATTATGATAGTAGAAATTATACATAAAAACAAATTAGTGAAGTAGATAGTAATAACACAGTGATGACAATGAACATTATTGTACTTTTTTTAATCTATTCCTTCATCAAATGAAGCCACAGTTGTCAATTAGTATTAACTTGCATTACATGACTTTTACTCATTCAAACGTGTAACATACTCTGATCAAAAGGGTTAACGTTATAATTTTTTTAATTCATATTTAGGACTGCAGTTTAATGGAAAAAAGAACAATCCAAATTGCTTTTACGGCCTTTAAAAACTTAAGGACATTTATGTCCTGTTTGGCTTTGAATATAATTACAATCAAATGTCCCCAGACAGTTCAACGTGTAATTGTTCATCCATCCATCCATCCATTTTCTACCGCTTATTCCCTTCGGGGTCCCGGGGGGCGCTGGAGCCTATCTCAGCTACAATCGGGCGGAAGGCGGGGTACACCCTGGACAAGTCGCCACCTCATCGCAGGGCCAACACAGATAGACAGACAACATTCACACTCACATTCACACACTACGTGGAACCATACTGTAATTACTAATACAAATAAGTGGTTTTGATTATTAGTATAGCTGTTTTTGTTTTTGTTGTCAATGTATTATCATTTGTAGTCGTTAGAGGTGCACAAAAATCAATTCATATCCGGATCGCAATTATTTTTTCATCTTATTCTAAATTAATCCATAATTTTCAAAAAACGATTCAAAATAGATTTTTATGGTACTTTTTTTTTATTTTAATTTTTTTTTACTAAAAATATGTTTTTTTTAATTTGTTTTTAGTCCATCTCCATGCAAGCAGAAGGAGCTTTTCTAGCCTGTAACATGTTCTGAAAAAGTGTCATTTTAATTATTATACCAAATAATACATTGCAAAAATCGGTCTGAATTAAAAATTGTGTCGAATCGAATCGGCACCCCAGGAATCGGAATGGGGTCGAATTGTTGGGTGTCCAAAGATTCACATTGCTTGCAGTCGTAGTATTTCTTTATAATACAATTCCCATTGTAAAAAAAAAAAAAAAAAGTTTTTTTAATTTAATTATATGGATAATAAAGGGTTTACAAAGTGTTTTTTAATACATTGAACTCTTAATAAAGACTTAAGTAATTAAATAACAGTATGACTTACTTGCCAAATTCCATGGCCACTCTTTGGCCTACTGAAGTGTATGCTGTGTTCAATAGAATGAAATTGAGCATAAGAATTGGAGATGTTAATTTACAAGTTAAACGTATGTCAGACATTTTGTTTCAAAGTAGCCAAACCAGCCTGCACTAATTGTAAAAAAAAAAATTACAAAAAATAAATCATAATTTACCAAAAAATCGCATCATTTGTCTGGTTAACCAAAAATTTATAAACACAGATATGAATTATTATCAATAATGATGCATCAGTATTATATACTGCAACTAATTTGAATGAACTGGAGTACTTTTTCTGGAGGCAACTCAGATGATCCATAATTCCACATCATGTTGTCGAGCGAATTGGGTTCATGCGATGAAATAATTAAAGCATTAGAAAGGTCAAAAAACATTTGCTTGACTTTTGTCCTTTAGCGCTTCCCCTCCGCCTCGTTGCTTTTTTTTTTAAATGTCGGTCACGGACACAGCCGCTCCTCTCTGGCTTCATTTTGGATGAAGAGTGGCAGCAGGCAGAGTGACAGACTGCCCCCCGAGATGACACCTGTCACTAAGGGGAGTGCTGCTAATCTACAAGCCTCATTTTGTTTGAACTCTTTGTCACCTTGCCGTCAAATCCTCCTCTCCTCGGTCGCTGCCAGCTTTTCCTCCCCTCTTGCTCCCCTTCCTGCCTTCGCTTGGCCCGACCGCTCCACGCCAGACTCAAAGGAAGCCCCGGCAGCACAGCACACGCTTTTATTCTGCCGAGCTAATAACATATCTTCATAAAGGCTTTATCATTTGTTTGCAATAAGATAATAAGCAGATTTTAATTGCTTTTAACAGTTTTCAACAGTAAGAGTGGGCCCTCTAAATGGCAAGTAGCGCACTCTTATGTGAAAGCCTGATACCATTCAATTCAATGTAGAAGACAGGTGCCAAACTCAAGGCCCGGGGGCCACTTTATTTTATACGGTCCGCGAAAGCCTTAAATTATTACCAATAAGGTCATTTCTTTTCTTACAAATTATTATTTATTTTTTTCCATTTTGACAGAAAAAAATAAATGTAGCCTACTGAATGTAATTTCATATATTTTAATAGTATATCAAACATTTTCCGGTCGTTGAAATAAGAATTAATACTCCCAAATCTGCTCGACTCAAAGCAGGTTATCATCAAACTGTACTCTGTAAAAATGATTGACAGATTTTATGAATTTAAAAAAAAAAAAGAGGTAGCTCAGTCGTCAGAATTTTACCATAAAAAAAACCCAACATTTACGGTATTACACCGTGGAAACAAGGATTCTTTATGTTTTCAGTTTACAGCAAGGGTGTCAAACTCATTTTAGCTCAGGGGCCACGTGGAGGAAAATTTGTGTACACGCAAGCCGGACTATTAAAATCATGGCATTAAAACTAAAGACAACTTCAGATTGTTTTCTTTGTCTTACTTCGGCCAAAAATACAACAAACCCATTCTGAAAATATTACAATAAAAATATAGGATTAAAAAAAACGCAGCGGTAAAGTTTGTATCCGTGAAGGAAAAAAGAAAGTGAATAACTGAATAAATGTACATATGCATAACAATTTGATTTATTTTGTATTATTTTTATGTTTATGACAACCTTTTTCCAAAACACAATATAGAATGTGAGATATAACAGGATAATGCATACATTCATCATTTATTTTCAAAACGGTTACAAAAATGTGGGACCCCATTTTTATGACTTGATGGGGTCCCTGGGACCCCATTTGGAAAATTCCTAGCACCAACACTGCTGGAGTATTGGTGCGTGCAAAACCCCTGCGGGCCGGATCTAGTACTAATCAAATATCATCCCGGGGGCCATAGATAATTTGGGCCTTGACTTTGAAAACACTGATCTACAAAGATACAAATAATTGCTATTGCGACATCCAGTGGACACATTTAGAACAGCTGTTTCTTTCTTTCAAAAAATTCAGGTTAATTTTTATACTTAGCAAACTCATCCCGGAGGCCGGATAAAACCTGTTTGCGGGCCTGATCAGGCCCCTCGGGCCGTACGTTTGACACCCCTAGTTTACAGTATTATGCTGTAAAATTCACGGTAAAATTCTGACAACTGAGCTGCCAGTTTTTATCGTGTAATCTACCTATTTTTTATCACATAGAAATGAATAAAAATGTAATATTAAATTGCATGGTTAATTGTGTATCATATTATAATATAATTACAATATCAAAAGGCAAATCCTTATACATTTATATTCATATACTATTAACTCCACAAACAGCCCTCTTCTGAGGGCAGCCATAACTGCGATGCGGCCCTCAAAGGAAACAAGTTTGACACATCTGATGGAAAACACACAAATATATTAATACATTTTTATATTTGGCAAAAGGAAAAATCAGCACCAGTAGCAGTTAGGGCTGCAAAGATTAATTGGATACAGAAAAAAGTTTAAATGTATATTATGTTGCTTCGATTAATTGTTTAAGAGATTAATAAAATTATTATTTTTTAATTTAATACGCAAACATAGTTTCCACATGAGAGTGTTGGTATGTGGTTGCCGTGATCTTTGTGGAGTTTTTTAATGTTGTTATTATTACTATTAATGCACACATGTTACAAGTGCAATGGCAATGTTTATAATGTGCATGTAATAGAAAACAAGGAGCTTATGAAAAGCAGAAACAATGTTCTTATTCAAACATTTTTCCTTAAAACCGCATTGAAGTGAAGTGAAGTGAATTATATTTATATAGCGCTTTTCTCTAGTGACTCAAAGCGCTTTACATAGTGAAAACCCAATGTCTAAGTTACATTTAAACCAGTGTGGGTGGCACTGGGACCAAGTGGGTAAAGTGTCTTGCCCAAGGACACAACGGCAGTGACTAGGATGGCGGAAGCGGGGTTCGAACCTGCAACCATCAGGTTGATGGCACGGCCACTCTACCAACCGAGCTATTGATGAAAAAAAAAAAAAAAAAAGTGCGATTGCTCGATTAATCAAATAATCGATAGCCTCAGCCCGAGGAGCAGTAACAGTGAAATGTGGGCTCACTATTTGGCCACCTGTGATAAGCTCAACTAATGATATATTGCATAAATATTACAGGTTTGTGATGTGTTAACACTATTTATACCAGGGATGTCCAAACTTTTTCCCCAAACTAAAAAGTCAAAGCATTTTTGATATTTTTCTTCATTTTGTCAAAAAAAAAGAAAAAATACTCAAAACAGACATTAAGTGACAAAGCACACATTTTTTTGTTTGATTTTATTTCGACAATAGCTGCGGACCGATAACTCGAGCAGGCACAATGCATTGAAACAACGTTGAGAACTTGTTGAATTCGGTCCTGACGTTGAGCAACTCAAACCTAATGTTGGAACAACATGCTTTTTGACGACGTTTAATCAACTTTGGGTTCTGACGTTGATTTGACCATTGAATTTTGGTCATTTCCCTAGCAATATTATACAACGTTGAAACAACATACTTTTTGACGACGTTTGTTCAATGTCAGGTTGTGACGTTGGTTTGACCATTGATATTTAGTCATTTCCCAGCCATCAACATTGTCTCGGTTTGCAAATACAACTATCTTGCTACATTGTTTCAAAGTCAGTTTTAAAGGACGTGCACGTATAATCAACGCTGTATCATCGTCTTGTGCCTGCTGGGAATGGCACTGTGGACACCCCCGATTCATTCATTAGTTTTGATTTTAAATGAGAAGCTATGAAAATGCTTTGCGGTGCGCAAAACTAGCCGTATACCCCCCTAGCGCCGTATGACAAGAGGAGACATCCCTGTTCAAATGTTTTTATTTCCCAAACAAAGCCCCATTCATTCATATTGAGATGTGTCTTAGTTAAATTGATCTCAATAGAAACGCAGTCTGGAGTGCAGCAGTCTCTATGGAGCAGCACACTCCGCCCCCTGGCCAAATATCTATATTGTCCACTTCTTTGTAATTATAATATAATTCATTATGTCCGTGCTGCATGTGTCACAAAGAGGGAGTCCCCCCCCCCCCTCTTTACAAACCCCCCAAAAGAATCATCTTGCACTGATCAAGCTGACCGTGCACATTGTTGTTCCCCCTTTTTTTAATGCTGCTGCTGCTGCTTGGAAATCCCCGCTCACACCCCCAACAACAATAGATTTCCCCCTTTTGCTTAATAGAGATATCAGCCGCAAATCTGACAGCTCACACCAGCCCCGTCCGCGGATGTCGACAAATCCATAAGACACGGACAAGCCCGCTAAAAGAGCCTTAATTCATTACATGATATTAGATGATGTATTTCGTCTTGTTGCGCAATTCTACCAATTTGTCAACAGTCTGGGAAAATAACATTAGTACAAGCCTTCCATCTTTTGTGGGTCTTTTTGTGCCCCCCCCCCCCCCAAAAAAAATAGTCGTACAATCCAGGTTGTGGTAGACGTCAGCCAATTTGTTAAATGCTTCCATTAAGTGGAATTATCTTTTCCAGACACATTTTCTGTGGATGCGCCAAAGGGAGGGGGACCAAAAAATACATCCCCATGTCATTTGGCTAGCGTATAGTTTCATTTAATCCTTTTGCTTATTATAAAAAAAATAAAAAAAATGCTGGATCTTTAACAATAACATCCAGCACAATGGCTCCGGTTAAATTGAGAGTTGCCTTTATTGGGCAGTTTTCATAAACAGAAATAACTGGTTCATATTGCATTACAATGCTTTAGCAAAATGCTTTTCAAGGATTTCTATTACAGTAAAAAAAAAAAAAAAAAAAAAAGACCAACAATTCCACAGTCATCTTTTTTTCATTCGTACAATTGTTGAAAACATTGCACATTCAGATGCTACCAAGCATTATATAACCGGACACAGCTTTGAGTGGAATTAGTTTTATTGTGTCCCATCTGCTAAATAAAACAAGAATTACATGTGCAAAGTTATTTAGGATCTAAAGAATGAAATATCCAACTACAGTATTTCTCGCCATTTGGCGGTTCGCTGATCACGCTCTCGGTGCATCGCATATTTTAAAATACCATTGACTGGGGTTGATAACGGTGCCAATTTTCGGTACTTGTGTGTGTGTTAAAAATAAATAGTTTTATTGCCTCCGAGGAGAAATTTGTCTTGGAGATCAAGACGCAGTGTTTTACTTACATACATACATACATACATGCATACATACATACATACATACATGCATACATACATACATACATACATACATGCATACATACATACATGCATACATACATACATACATGCATACATACATGCATACATACAGTTCATCCGACAATACAGTGACGACAGTGAACAGTGTGCAGGTATATCAGTTAGTTATGAGATCACACATTACACTGCCCCCGTATTGCACACCTCCCGTATTGCACTATCCCAATATTGCAGTCCTTATTATTGCATCCGGTTATTACAGTAGTTTTCTGTTGTACATAGTAATTGTTTTTAATAAATACATAAAAAATGTTGTTGGAACATTTAAAAGTGAGCTGATTATGATGACTTCCGTGCACTTGTTATATCTTGTTTTATTATTACATTTCTCAGTCAGTTTCTTTGTTGGCATTGAAAATTGCAACATTACCCAAAAGTAGTTTGGCTCTCAGTGCTGCTGGAGTGACCACCAAGTGTTAGTGTAACATAATGAACATTTTATAGCACGATTGTTGTGACTAAAATTAGCGCTGTTATAATCCCAATATTGTTGAATGTGTTTAAAAAGTACTTATACACAAATGGACATTGTTAAAATAAAATACTAAAATAAATAGACACACTGATAGAAAAAACACTATTTTGCATGTTTTGTGTTTCTGCTTCACTAAAATTGTTTGTCTTTTAAAGGGGAACTGCACTTTTTTTGGAATTGTGTATCGTTCACAATCCTTAAGAGACAACAATACAAAATGTTATTTTTTTTCCTTTGATTTTTAACATAGCAATTGGCTCGTTCTAGGTGGCTAGCATTGCAGCTAATGGGAGCCATCAATTGTACCTCTAAATCACTTTAAAAATGCATTCAAAGCCGTCAACAATACTTTATTTACGTTCCGTAACCTGTATAATAACCAAGCTGTAACGATATTGTTATTGTAAGAGCGAACACTGAGGAACTCTATTTCTATCGTAGTAACACATCGGCGTGCTACAGTATTAGCCGTAGAAGCAAGAGATAAGCTAGCTTCTATGTCAGCACGAAGCGTGTTTGAGTTTGTAATGCACAACACAATGCCATAGAACACCAATCTGTACTGACTGAAAAACATGAACAATCATATTACAGTATCTGTAAAGTGTTAGCCCACATTTAATTTTTTGTTTGTACACAGCTGAGCTAGCCAGACAGTGTATGTATGTAGTTGTACTAACACGCATGACGTTCTACGTGTATCATGATCGATATTAAAGTGACTCACTCGATGGACATTTGTCTGTTTGGTCCAGCTAGGCCAGGGACGTTTTTCTGGTTAATAATGGGTAAGCAGTCCATTTATGTCGAAATAGCATGGCTTCAAGTTCCACATTTGCAGCTTCGATTCACTTTCACCTCACTCTCTCGGCTTCTGTCTGCTCCGTCTCCCTGAAACGGAACTGAACTCTTCCTTCGTACTGGCTTCCATAAATTCAGCTTCAAAAAGATAAGGTTGTGAATCCTCATTTGTTCAAAATTGGTCGTCTTCGTTGTCCGTTGCTAAATCTGCCATGATTAAAACACACACAAGCATTTTGTATCCGGAAGTAGAAACACACATTGTCGGACGTACGCTGCTATGGAAACGGAAATAAATGCACCAAAAATTAGATCCGGCAATACTCAAAATGACCAAAATACAGTAAATATTGAACATATTGTTATGAACGTGTCTGTTACTACATTATATGTAGACTTGCAGTGTGTATACAAAACGTTGCAGGAGGTTTTTGAAATTGTCTTAGAGGGCTTTGAAGGCTACAACGATGACTCCCATATTCTGCATCTTCCAAGCGTTTTTTTATCATCTTTAAAATCCCCCCCACCCCATGATATTCTTCTCTCATAATGATTGTGAACGATAAGCAAAATTCCAAAAAAGTGCAGTTTGCCTTTAAGTATTTTATCTGTTTTAATGGCCAAGCTTTTATTTTTTAAATGTTGTCTCTACTGTAGCTCTTTTAAGATGTATTTACATGAAAATTATGTTGAAAAATAAAATATAGTACTATTTCTTTCTAATGGCGTTCTGCGCTTTGGTTGTCCTACTCTTTTCAGTGGTCCTCGAACACACCATAAAACCACTTACCGTATTTTTCGGACTGTAAGTCGCAGGAGCGACTTATGTGTGAAATTATTAACACATTAGCGTAAAATATCAAATAATATTATTTAGCTCATTCACGTAAGAGACTAGACGTATAAGATTTCAAGGGATTTAGTGATTAGGAGTGACAGATTGTTTGGTAAACGTATAGCATGTTCTATATGTTATAGTTATTTGAATGACTCTTACCCTAATATGTTACGTTAACATACCAGGCACGTTCACAGTTGGTTATTTATGCGTCATATAACGTACACTTATTCAGCCTGTTGTTCACTATTCTTTATTTATTTTAAATTGCCTTTCAAATGTCTATTCTTGGTGTTGGGTTTTATCAAATAAATGTCCCCCAAAAATGCGACTTATACTCCAGTACGACTTCTATATGTTTTTTTCCTTCTTTATTATGCATTTTTGGCCGGTGCGACTTATACTCCGGAGCGACTTATACTCCGAAAAATACGGTCCGTCTCGTATTTCTCTGACCGGTTATTCTGCGCTATGACAGTTGCACCATTGAACCGCTTAGTTTTTCAGACAGTAATGTGTTTTTGCGAAAGTTTAGATTGGGGTATGTCATTTCTTAATGGGGAAAGACGTTAATGTGTCTTGTTTTCATGTTAACATTTAAACTAGCGAGCTAGCGCCACTCAGTCCGTGAGTTAATCAAAGTGCAGTTATCAGTCACGGTGTTTCAATTATTTTAATCTGAAATGGTAACACTAACCATCGGAAGTTTTACCGCAGTTCTCTTTATTACCGTGTATCGCTACACCCTTAGTTAGAGCCGGCTGAGTCTGCATCTGGACGTGACGTCACATGCAACCCAGGTATTGTAACATGGCACCGTTGGATTTTACCTGAATCTGTGCCTGGTAGGACTAATGGGATTCAGTCAGTGCCAAAAAAGTACAGATTCGGTACCCAACCCTACCATTAAGTACATTGAGATTTAACTTCCATAGTTTTAAAGTGTGTGGTGTGTTTAGGTTGCGAGCAAAAAATCAAGGTTGCGAGCCTACACAATAAAGGCTTTGAATGCATATAATATTTATATTCATTATAAAATAGTGATTTACTTTGCAGAGACTGAGCTACCACAGGGACGTAACCTCGGCAGGCAATAAATGAAAAACACTGTATTTCTCAATATATTTGACATTTACCTTATAGAGTGGTACCTTGGCGTATGTGTTTAATTGGTTCTTTGATGAAACTCCTAACCTAAAATGTTCGTATCGCAAATCAAACCTTTTCAAATTAATTGAAATCTAATTATTCAATTTTGTGACCTCAAAAAACGTTACAATTGCACTGCCCCTCCCTACATGCAGATCACGCTTGAATAAACGCATGTAAAATGTCAATTAATCAATGACAAGGTCCTTCATAATAAATTGTATCGCTAACGTATTCCTAGCCTCCGTCACTAATAACAATATCATTGCAAATTTTCTCAGATATTTCTATTATCTCCAGGGCTGCTAATAAGTGTATTATAATAGTATCCTGGCTGGTGATGAATCAGGAAGTAATGAAAACATTTATTTTAATTATGGTAAATTTGTTATTTTGCACTATAAAATCAATTATTGAACACTTTCTTTCTCATTGGTTCGTTTTAAAACAAGACATTTATCAAAATACATTCAAATTTGATTAAAGAAATATACAATTTAATTCACATAAACGTCTGAAATATTTTTTTTCAATAAACGTCTAAAAGTTTAAACGTCTGAAATAATTTTTTAAATACAATTCCGCTTAAGGCCCCAATTTAGCCTGCATTTAAGGTTAATAGAAAAAACTTAATTTTAGATAATAAATATTGTATCAAAAACAACTACACACATCCACAGTAGTTATATTAAGTCCTGTACTAACAATGTACAGCATTTACCTTGGTGAGCTGACTTTTACAGTCAATCAAACACATAAGCTTCTCCATATTTTCATGAACAAATGTCAGCTGTTTATAAATTATTTTAACATCCTTACATAGATTTTCTCTTGAGCAAAGGGCTTCACCAGCTCAGCTACATGCTGGGTCATGATTTCTTTCTTTAATTCAATGGATATAATCTGCTGCTTCTTCTCAGCGCTGTCCTTCACACGCACTTCCGTCCTTGTCATGGTTGGAAAAACAAAGTTATGCCTTGCAATCTATCAGCTAAGGCGCTATCTAGTGAGACACGTGAGGTTTTGGTCAGATCTCAGGGCAAATTTTTGCTCGCAACCTAAAGCAAAGTAATCATATTATTTTAGCATTTCTTTGAATTCCCCAGAAAGCACTCATAAGCCGAGGTATGTACAGATTTAAAGCACATGCCGAAAAGGAACATGACGATCACATGTTCAAAATATTGTGGGAAAATGATGAAATACAGGACTAAAAAAAATAAACCAGCAGGCACAAGATATTGAAACAAGGTTGAGAACTTGTTGAATTAGGTCCTAACGTTGATCAACTCATACATAACGTTGAAACAACATGCTTTTTGACCATTGCATTTTGGTAATTTCCAACTAACAACATGGATCCAAAGTTGTTTAAAAGTCAGTTTTAAAGGACATGTACTGTATTTTCCGGACCATAGGATTATAAGGCGCATTGCCGATGAGCGGGTCTATTCGGGTCTATTTTCATACAAAAGGCGCACCGGATTATAGGGCGTATTAAAGGGGTCATATTATTTCATTTTTTTTCTAAATGTAAAACACTTCCTTGTAGTCTACATAACATGTAATGGTGGTTCTTTGGTCAAAATGTTGCATAGATGATGTTTTACAGATCATCTTCAAGTAGATTTCTGACAGTCGTTTCAGGATGCGCCTTTTTGTGGGCGGTCTTATTTACGTGGCTCACCTTCGGCAGCGTCGTCTCCCCGTCATCTTTGTTGTAGCGGTGTAGCGTGCAAGGACGGGAGTGGAAGAAGTGTCAAAAGATGGAGCTAACTGTTTTAATGACATTCAGACTTTACTTAAATCAACAATGGAGCAGCATCTCCTCATCCGTGGCCCACTAGTGCAACAACAACGCCGGAAATGTGTCCCGTGAAAAACCGTCCGACCGGAACTCTCTAATAACTAAAGTTCCTTGGGTGAATAATGTAAACTCACTACACCGGTATGTTTTAGCGCTTTCATGGCGAGTTTACTGACAGATATAAGTAAGAACTTTACACTACTTTATATTAGCAATGGCAACAGCGGAAGATGAATGTCCCATAACAAGAAGATAGTGAAAAAGAAGAAGTTTATCAACTACGGCGTTCCCACGGACTACAATCCGTGTGTGAATGTGTGTGTGTGAATGGGTGAATGTGGAAATAGTGTCAAAGCGCTTTGAGTTCCTTAAAAAAAAGGTATAAAACCACTATACAAGTACAACCCATTTACCATTTACAAAGGCAGACACGCGCAATATTTCAGGACTTATGCAGATCCTAAATACAGATCAGCAGGTACCAGGAGGTAAGAAAAGTTGCTTTTGCATAATATTGCGAAACAAAACGCCAGATAATGTCTTACCTTATACACACACCATAATAACACTCGTATGTTGAAGCACAGTACAAACCATCAAGCGGTGCGGCTTCATAGCTTACCAAAGTCATACTAAAACATTTTGATAGATTTTTGAGCGCCGTGTGTAATGTTCTATATTCTCAATGGAACATAACATTTTTATGTTGTTTACTTGAGTCATATTGCAGTCTACACGTGTCTCTTATGTGTGACTGCCATCTACTGGTCACACTTATCATTTCATCATGTACCAAATAAAATAGCTTCGAGGTCGGTAAGCACAACCAAAACTATACCGTACATTAGGCGCACTGGGTTATAAGGCGCATTGTCGAGTTTTGAGAAAATGAAATGATTTTAAGTGCGCCTTATAGTCCGAAAAATATGGTATGTATAATCAACGTTGTATCAATGTCTTGTGCCTGCTGGGAACATGATCTTATATGGTAGTTAAAGTTCAGGTGTGTGGTCTTCACAATACAAGTTGAGTTCCAAATGGAGTTATGTTGACGGATCCAATCTTCCAATGTTGTGTGTGGGGACCAGTCACGTGATTCTCGGGAGGCAAATAATTTTGTCGGCTTTATTCAGAGCGTGTCGGAAGAGGAGCTCTCGTCTCGAGTCAAGAACCATCCGGAAGCGTCTCTTGCCATGGGACGGCCAACACAAATGGGCCGGCGCACCTATCCAATTAACACTCCCGCCTGCCAATCCCTGTCAGGTCACACGCCGACTCCCATGGCGTGCTCTACCTGTCCGGGCTGCTGTAGACGGGCGCCCGCCTCCAATCTAGAATTAACGCCACTTCTCACCTGGTCACGCCGCCGTGCCACAGATTAGAGCGGTGCAGCAAGGAGATACGCCAGGCTCTGCAAATGAGGGCAGCCGGGGTTATAAATTCAAAATGCAGCGGGGCTATTGTTGTGCCACTTCTTTCATATCAATTAAATGCTGAAGTGAAAATGTTCCCCGCCAAACTGCCTTTTTAATTTCTGCACAAGTGAAAGACTGATAAGACATTTTGTTTTAATGAGCACCTGGATGTTCCCACCAGTTTATAGCCTAATATGACCAGTAAGCTACTGGGGCTAAGTACTTCTTTTGTATTGCCAAATTAGGCTTTTTCCTTTCATTGATAATAAGATTAATGAGCAATGTTTATCGTATTCATTTAATAATTTTTATCCTTTTCTGTGGACTTGATCCTTGATCTGACATGTTCAAGAGTCAAGTTAAAATGTTAAAAGTTCAATGGTTAATTTGAACAAGCCTGGTTTTTCATATTCCACACTCCAATATTGTTGCAGACAAAGTAGTAGAAACCAAGGAACTCAGGCTATGTTCACAATGAAGTCAATTCTGATTTTTTTTACCAGTATGTTGTACTGTACATGTATAAATTTTTTATTTTTTTTTTCCAAGCGAACGGTACAATTCTGATGTTTTCAAATCCGACCCAGATCTAAGATTGTACGGTATACCGGTAATAATGAATTAAAAACGGTAGTCTACTGTTTCTGAAAAATATCGGTACTTGTTTTTTTTTTCTGGCATGACGGCACGCCGGCGTGACATTTCTGGTAAAACGAGCAGAGGTGCATGTTAGGCAACGGGCATGCACGGAGTACTTACAAGCAGACACATGGTGGAGACAGAGAGGGAGAACGGACGCATTTTGGCTTTAAAAATAACGATAAAGGTGAAGCTATAAACACTGAAGCGCCGCTCTGCAGGAGGTGCTGTAAAACATAGCTAGCTAGCGGCTAACGTCCATCTGGAGTCGGCAGTGTTTTTGAGACTTCTAAATCACATGACTACAAAAAAACTATTTTTTTAAAATATCCTCATCCAAAATGTATGCAAAGTATCCAAACAACAGAAGAATAAGTGCTTACTACATTTTAACAGAAGTGTAGATAGAACATGTTACACAGAAGGTAAGCAGATATTAACAGTAAATGAACGAATAGATTAATAATAATTGTCTCCCATAATTTTGACAAAATAGGTTGTCTAGTATGTTCACTGTTATTTAATACCAATTTTATGATTGATTGCAATAAGAAACATAATATTTTATGTTAAAGCCAATAATACATTTTTTGTGGTCCCCTTTATTTTGAAAAGTATTGAAAAATATCAAAATACATTTTGATACCCGTGCCAAAATATTGGTATCGGGACAACCCTACCCAAATGTATTTCATATGTGGATATAAATTGGACATGCATCTACGTGCTGAAATTGGTATTTTTGTAAATACCGACCAAAGTCCATCGGTGATAATATCGGGTCTCGATTCACGTAATATCAAATGATGCCATATTTCCATATTTTTTGTTGCATGTGACCTTTAATATGTTTTTTGCAATTTTAATTTTGATAGTACCACATAAGATATGTCATACTTGCCAACCTTGAGACCTCCGATACCGGGAGGTGGAGGGTGGGGGGCGTGGTCGGGGGTGGGGAGGGGGCATGGTTGGGGGCGTGGTTAAGAGGGGAATATATTTAAGCTAGAATTCACCAACTCAAGTATTTCATATATATATATATATATATATATATATATATATATATATATATATATGTATATGTATATATATATATATATATATATATATATATATATATATATATGTATGAAATACTTGCCTTTCAGTGAATTCTAGCTATATATATATATATATATATATATATATATATATATATATATATATATATATATATATATATATATATATATATATATATATATATATATATATATATTTATTTATTTTATTATACATATAAATAAAATAAATACTTGAATTTCAGTGTTCTGGAGGCTATCCAGTAGATGGCAGTATTGTCCCGTTTAAGAGTGTCACAACATTGCTGTTTACGGCAGACGAACTGCTTTACGGTAGACTAAACGTGACTGCTGTTGTTGTGTGTTGTTACCCGCGCTGGGAGGACGTTAATGAAACCGCCTAACAATAAACCCACATAAGAAACCAAGAACTCGCCCTCGATAATTCTACAGTTATGACGTCATTGGGCAGGCAAGCTGTTTATATTGTGGGAAAGCGGACGTGAGAACAGGCTGTCCCCACTCAGGTCCGCATTGAGCTGGAGGGGGCGTGGCCTCCAGCTCCGGCTGAATACGGGGAGTTTGTATGAGATATGTTTAAATTGCTGATGCGGGTTTATTGATTTTTAGATAAAAATAACCCGATTTGTACAATGCACAGTAGTGCGTAAATGTGTTTCTGTATCGTATTTCTCCAGCAAAGGTTATGTGGTGACATAAATGTTGGTATTTTGAGAGGTAATCATTGAAGTCGGACATCACTGAAGGCCTAGGTGGGAAACGCACGGCCCGCCACTGGTTTTCTTTAATGTATGATAACCGTGGTTTTGGACCTGATCTAATTCTAAGTGAGATAAATTGAACATTTGGGATTCAGAAATAAAAGTAACGTGAGTTTGGACACCCCTGATCTAAAGTAATGGTACTCTTCTTGAGTACAATTTTGAGGTACTCTACCCACCTCTGAATATACCTTATTAATACAGGTGTGGATTTACCCCTACATTTTCATCTGTGTCATCCACTAACGGATGCAGTTACGCTTTCTTTGATATGCCAAATCATCAGTCAACATCAGTGTGTTGCAGTGGCGTGCGGTGAGGTTCATGTCAGGTGAGGCACTGACTTCATCACAGTCAGATTTACAAACTTATGAACCCTAAAGAGTATCTTATTCACCATTTGATTGGCAGCAGTTAACGGGTTATGTTTAAAAGCTCATACCAGCATTCTTCCCTGCTTGGCACTCAGCCATACTTGCCAACCTTGAGACCTCCAATATCGGGAGGTGGGGGGTGGTTATTTACCGCTAGAATTCACCAACTCGAGTATTTCATATATATTTCATACATATATATATATATATATATATATATATATATATATATATATATATATATATATATATATATATATATATATATATATATATATATATATATATATATGTATGAAATACTTGACTTTCAGTGAATTCTAGCTATATATATATATTTATTTTATTTACATAAAAGAAATACTTGAATTATCTATCCATTAGATGGCAGTATTGTCCTGTTTAACTTCTCTGTTCATGACTGAGAAATCATTTCGGCCACCGTGTTCAATGGAGAAGTCTGTTCTACATATTTACAGGCAACATACACCTTCCCCTTCGAACTGTCCTGGATGAACTGAAATTCTTGTTTCCATTCGTTTTGGAACTTGCAAGCGTATTTATATTGTGGGAAAGCGGACGTGAGAACAGGCTGTCCCCACTCAGTCTCGGGTCCGCATTGAGCTGGAGGGGGCGTGGCCTCCAGCTCCGGCTGAATACCGGGAGTTTGTCGGGAGAAAATCTCTGCCGGGAGGTTGTCGGGAGAGGCGCTGAATAACGGGATTCTCCCGCTAAAAACGGGAGGGTTGGCAAGTGTGCACTCAGCATCAAGGGTTGGAATTGGGGGTTAAATCCCCAAAAATTATTCCCAGGCACGGCGCCGCTGCTGCCCACTGCTCCCCTCACCTCCCAGGGGGTGAACAAGGGGATGGGTCAAATGCAGAGGACACATTTCACCACACCTAGTGTGTGTGTGACAATCATTGGTACTTTAACCTAACTTTAACTTTACACTTACAAACTGTAGCACACAAAAAAGCACATTTAATAAAAAAAACGTTATTATGGTCTTACCTTTACTTATAAGTGCGGGAACAGTGGTGTTCGTGTTGGAAGAGTGGTGAATGCATGAAATATTAAATCCGTGCTGCAGTCTGCAGGTGTACCTAATGTTGTGTCCCTGCGGTCGTTCGCGGCTTCTGTTGTTGTTTTTGCACTTTTTGGCTTCTTGTTAAGTGACTTTTTTTGGGTGGATTCGGTCTTGCACATGGAGGGTTTGGGTGTGGGCTTTGGTTGGTGTGGCGCTCCCGTCGGGCGGTGCATTCTGCGGCGGAGGTGCTTGGCACCAGGAGGCGGGGTTATGAGACGAGCCTCTCACAGTGCGTCTTCGCAGCAGTTTGATGATCGCTCAGCACAAGAAATACGTTGTTCACATACAGTTGTTGACAAAATACACTGTACATTATATACCTCAGCTAACTAAACTATGGAAATGTATAATATAATTCATATAGCAATACGGTCTCACTGCACAGCAGGCCAGCAGTTAGCCGAGTCATTGCGCACAATCCATGTTGAGGCACAACGCAGTGACGTGCCTCAACTGGCTGCTGATCACCGCACCGTCTGTTCTCAGTATTTGAACGACAAATGTAATAATAAATTAAAAAAATCTAAAACTGGTGAAGTTAAATGGAAAATAACTTTAGTATAATCACTGGATACATATAACAATTTAATTAATTTTTTTTCTTTTTACTTTTTTTTTTTCTTTCCATGATGGCAGGTGAGGCCGTGCCTCCCCTGCCTCTAGTGACTGCACGCCACTGGTGTGTTGAGTGAACAGTACTGTACTGTACTACTGCCACTGGTACCAAGACGAAAGTGAAAAGTTGGATTGTAGGGTTTGTGTTTCGTGGGACCCTTTATAATGGGAAGTGCTTAACTAATAAAATTTAACAATTATGTATTTCGAAATTTTAGCTCTAGCTTGGCTTTTCCCGGTTAAAGATTTCAAAAGATTAAAAGGTTAAAAGATTTTTAAAATGTTACTTTAACGTTGCAGGACCCCGGTGACATAAGCAGAAATGAATTTGGCGGCTCCTCCGTTACAAACCTTTTTTTTTACACCTTTTTATATTTATGTAAAACCATTTTTATACTCTTTTAATCAAACTTGAATTTGATTAATTAAGTTTAGTACAACTCGTCCAGGGTGTACCCTGCCTTCTGCCCGAGTGCAGCTGGGACAAGTGATAGAAAAAATGGATGGATGGCAAGTTTTGTATTAGTGGGGATTGTAAAAAATTGTGCAAAATGACAACTTTAACATAATTACAACTAGGGAAGTAATGATAAATGGTTTTAATGATAACCACGGTAAAACTCCCGACAGTATTACCGTTTAAATTAAAATTATCGGAAAACCATGATTGATAACTGTACTTTGATGAACTCAGGGACTGACAGGCGCCAGCTCGCACCCCATTGAATACAATACAAAAAAGCTCTGTTTTCATTTTAAAATTCCACAGTATTCTGGACATCTGTGTTGGTGAATCTTTTGCAATTTGTTTAATGAACAATGGAGACTGCAAAGAAGAAAGTTGTAGATGGGATCGGTGTATTAGCGGGGGACTACAGCAACACAACCAGGAAGACAGAGATGGATAGCAGACGTGTTAGCCACCGAACTCACCTTAACTTCCTCCACCTCGCCGACCGCATCTGTGATCGGGTGAAGTCCTTCGTCGCACCGTCGATCGCTGGAACGCAGGTGAGCACGGGTGTTGATGAGCAGATGAGGGCTGGCTGGCGTAGGTGGATAGCTAATGTTTTTAGCATAGCTCTGTGAGGTCCGGTTGCTAAGTTAGCTTCAATGGCGTCGTTACCAACAGCATTGTTAACCTTCGCCAGGCTGGAAAGCATTAACCGTGTATTTACATGTCCCTGGTTTAATAGTATTGTTGATCTTCTGTCCATCCTTCCAGTCAGGGATTTATTTATTTTGTTTCTATATGCAGTTAAGCACGATGCTATCACGTTAGCTCCGTAGCTAAAGTGTTTCGTCGATGTATTGTCGTGGAGATAAAAGTCACTGTGAATGTCCATTTTGCGTTCTCGACTCTCATTTTCAAGAGGATATCGTATCCGAGGTGGTTTAAAATACAAATCCATGATCCACAATAGAAAAAGGAGAGAGTGTGGAATCCAATGAGCCAGCTTGTACCTAAGTTACGGTCAGAGCGAAAAAAGATATGTCTTGCACTGCATCTAGTCCTTCACTCTAACGTTCCTCATCCACAAATCTTTCATCCTCGCTCAAATTAATGGGGTAATCGTCGCTTTCTCGGTCCGAATCTCTCTCGCTGTTGGTGTAAATAATAGGAAAATATGAGCAGTCCTTCCCCCGGTGTCGTCACGCTACTTCCGGTAGGGGCAAGGCTTTTTTTATCAGATACCAAAAGTTGCGAACTTTATCGTCATCGTTCTCTACTAAATCCTTTCAGCAAAAATATGGCAATATCGCGAAATGATCAAGTATGACACATAGAATGGATCTGCTATCCCCGTTTGAATTTAAAAAATTCATTTCAGTAGGCCTTTAACGTATTTTCCCATTAATAAACGACATACCCCAATCTAAACGTATAGAAACACATTACTGTCTAAGCAACTAAGATATTTAATTGTGCACATTGAACCTACAAGATGTGCTCTCTGAGAACAAAGTGATCGTTCTATACTCTGAGGAATACCAGACAGATGCTTTTACGGTGCGTTCGAGTACCGCTGAACAGAGTGGGACACCACAACGCCCGCCAGAAATAATGAATAATAGTAAGAGAGTGTATTTGTCACGCACTTTTTACTTAAATAAAGCTTAAAGCGCTAACAGTACACACCGATATTTAAATCAACAAAAGCTTAGCCATCAAAACAGATAAAATACTGAGACTAAAACACTATTAGGGGAGCATAAGAAATACAAAACATTTTCTAACAGTGTATTTCTTTTAGTTACTTAAAAATAAAAAATCGTTAAAATATTTCAGTGTGTTTGTAAGTACTTTTTGAGCACATTCAACAATACTGCAATAAAATAGCCGCGATAACTTTGTACACGATAACCTCGATATGATTTTTTTTTACTGTTACATCCTTAATTACAACGAAAAATTGCAATTTCCAGACACAAATGCAACTGGGGTAGAACCCAGTCGGACGTCTTTACAAGATCAGTACTAACCACAAGATACAGTGAGAAGTACTCAGGAAAATTGTCAGTGTATTGTTATCAGTGACAGAGCAGGAAGGGACTAGGAATACATTTGCGGTGAAATTTAGTTTGAAGCGCCCCGATTCATTTATTGACATTTCCCATGAACTTCTTTACGCAAAGCGGGGGCCCCCTTGCACAACGTTTATGTACTTTTCATTGCGGTCAGTGGTAGACGACAGTGACCGATGTAGGATGGTAGACTTCCAGCAGCACCATCCCTGTGGACAAAGTCCCAGGTGGTCCTCTGTGCACTTTATAGATAACAACTGATACAATTTGATACAGGGATCCAGGTTACTATTGAAAGAATTCAATAACACTTAAGTCGAGGTTTCTCTCTTGCCAGCATGAGCAAGGGAAATAACATTATAGGCCATCGGACAGAAATACGTTCTGCTGTCATGGGATGTTAGAAACCATTACCATGAAGAAAAGACCTATCACTTTGCAGGAGCGAGTATTTTATGTGAAAGGTTACACTCACCTCAGTGGATCCCAGTGGTTATTAAGACAACACTTGTGGATTCCAGTGGGCATTTTTAAGCAAAAAGAGCCTTTTTTTTACGCTGTGAGTCAATGGCGCAAACATGAGTGATTGCGAACAGCAGCTTTGTCTACACTGACAAGGAATTAGGAATTCTTTACACTGCAGACAAGACTTGTGATTTCATGGGTGTCTCGTTGATTTAGATTAAAAGACGACGACCGTTGCAATAAAAGCCTGGCTCGTTTGTCTTTGCTCTGCCCTTCTTTTTTCGGAGTACACCCTTTAACCAGACGCCTAACACAAGCGAACACGGGCCACATGCTGGTGTGAATGCTGCTTCACATGCACCACATGACACCGCAACTGGATGAAGTCGTCAAGGACTCGCTAGCATGCTTTTGCACTCTAATGATGTCCGCACACATTGGGAATGGCAAAGTTAAAGCATGCGATTAATCACAAAAAAATGTTTTTAATGTAGATTAATCACGTAATTTTTTGTGATTGTTTTGCTCCTTTACCAGAAAGATGACACGGGTTGTTGTAAGGTCGGCTCAATGCATACGCCAAACCATTTTCAAAATGTTTGTATATCTCACTCTGACAATACAAGTGTATTTGTGTCCAAATACTGCTCTGTCTCAGAGGGAAACTGCACTTTTTTATTTTATTTTTGTGTGTCGTTCTCGCCAGTTTCGGGTCCTAAATGGCTGTCAAAGTGTACCAACTTGTGGGATTACCTACTCAGACGTCTTCTGTCCAGGTGAGATGCATGATTTATGATATAGGATAAACTTACAGAAGAACCGAAGAAGCAGTAAACATAATGACACACAGTAGTGATCGCGGCGCCGCTATAAATAGTTTCTCTGCGTTAGAACTTATAATAACAATATCACTAATACTTGGTTAATATTAAAATCACAAAATGTAGTATTGTTGGCAGTTTTTTGAATGGTTATTTATTGGATTTCATGGGCGAAATAGTGGATCTCCCATTGGCTCCACTGTAAGCTGACTTTTATTTTACCAGTTAAAAATGATTAACATGTGGTTTGAATTTTACAAGCAAGCAATTTACCACGATTATTCGTGATTAATCAAAATACAAAAGTGAGATTAATCTGACTTTTAAGATAAATCGTTTGGCAGCACTAGTATACAAACAAACAAGGGGCTTCCAGTAGTAGTGTCTTTTTTCTTTCTTGAACGTAACACAAACCTCTAGCTCGGTGGCAGCACTGCTCGACTCAATCAAGAAGCTCAACCGTGACCAATAGGGCTTGAAAGGCCACATGATTTTGCAATGCATTGTGGGGGGGTTGAGTATACATACTTGTTGGATAAAGGCTTTGTTTACAATGTGAAAGCAAACAAACTGGATTAAAATGGGTTGTACAAAATAAATAAAAATCCAAGGGACCATACCAAGATAAACTGTACCTTATTCCAAAGGCTCGCTACTTGGAAAAAATAATACAAATTGGTGGAATTGACTCATGAGATATGAGCATGTCTGATGGATGAGAGAATTAAATCAAGTAAGAGTGCCTCCAAACTTGTCTAAATTTCATCAATGGAGTCAGTTTGTAAACCGATGAAGAATTTCAGAATGCAAAGTCTGTTAAGGCACATTGTTGTCGTTTGTTCAAATTGTGCGTAATCTACGACTTTTCTCTCTTATGTGTCTACGATGTGTAAGGTCCCCGGGCCTCGTTTCATCAGCAGGGTTCCTCGAATAAAACGAGCCCATTGTTACTTTTCAATACTTTGACCACTGCGCTACCTCTCCGAAAATAATACTCGTTCACTTTGAGCTTAGCCATGAATAAAAGTAAACTGTCATCGTGCTTTTTTTCTGTACATTGTTCGTAGCTGCGCTTCAGCTATCTTAAGCTAACTCTTAATATGCTACGTGTGCAACAGCATAAGTAGCTTGCTTTGATTCAAACTTCTATCCATTTTCTACCGCTTATCCCTTAAGGGGTCGCGGAGGGTGCTGGAGCCTATCCCAGCTGCACATGGACAAGTCGCCACCTTTTATCAGTCTGAATATGCCATGAAAACGCCAACATGTACCAGATGATGGCGTTAAAAGTCTTGTTTGTCATTTTGTACGGTTATTATATTCCAGGATATTTCCTTAGCTTAGTTTTTCATTTTTGACTCCTTTCAATGTAACACTTTGCAGTTGGAGGCAGAGCTTTAGTTTCCCTCTACTGTTTCCAAATAATACCCACAATGCCTTGTAAGCACGGCAAAAGCGCTCTGGCAAAGTCACGTGTGTTTAAGTTTGCAGGGTCTTACTTGTTTTATCAACAAAGTGATATATTGCTTACCAAAGTTTGTGTTGCTTGTGTACAATTTTCCGCACACATTAGTGCGATATTGACCCGTTTCCCTAGAATCCACATCATTGTGTAGTACACTGCACCAAACTGCACCACTTGGTAGAAAAGTACCAACTACAGCTTTACCTGTGGGATAAAAAGCACCTTAAGACACAACTTCTACTTGAAAAGAGGCTGCTGTTTGAGTATATAATCGCTCATGATTTTGATAAAAGATATTCCCCAGTTTGGTTTTAAAAATTGCAGGGTTGTTCATTACTTAGCAATATTCCCGTTTGTAACATGGACTATTTACTAGTTAGGACAGGGGTGTCCAAACCTTTTCCACTGAGGGCCGCACTCTGAAAAGTTTAGAGGTGAACTGCACTTGTTTTATTTATTTTGCCTATCGCTCAAAATTATTATAAAATACATGACAGATGTATTTTTTTTAAGGCTTGTAGATAAACGTAAATAAAAGTCCGCTTTCAGCACAGCCAATGAGAACTCCACTATTTCGCCCATAAAATCTAACAAATAAACATTAAAAAAACGCCAACAATACTCCATTTACATTTTGTGACTTGAAAATAAAGGCCTACTGAAACCCACTACTACCGACCACGCAGTCTGATAGTTTATGTATCAATGATGAAATCTTAACATTGCAACACATGCCAATACGGCCGGGTTAACTTATAAAGTGCAATTTTAAATTTCCCGCGAAATTTCCGGTTGAAAACGTCTATGTATGATGACGTTTGCGTGTGACGTCGATGGTTGAAACGGAAGTATTCGGACACATTGTATCCCAATACAAACAGCTCTGTTTTCATCACAAAATTCCACAGTATTCTGGACATCTGTATTGGTGAATCTTTTGCAATTTGTTTAATGAACAATGAAGACTGCAAAGAAAAAAGCTGTAGGTGGGATTGGTGTATTAGCGGCTGGCTGCAGCAACACAACCAGGAGGACTTTGACTTGGATAGCAGACGCGCTATCCGACGCTAGCCGCCGACCGCATCGATGATCGGGTGAAGTCCTTCGTCGCGCCGTCGATCGCTGTAACGCAGGTGAGCACGGGTGTTGATGAGCAGATGAGGGCTGGCGTAGGTGGAGCGCTAATGTTTTTATCATAGCTCTGACGAGGTCCCGTAGCTAAGTTAGCTTCAATGGCGTCGTTAGCAACAGCATTGCTAGGCTTCGACAGGCGGCACAGCATTAACCGTGTAGTTACATGTCCAGTGTTTGGTTCGGTGTCTCCTGATAGTAGTATTGTTGATCTTCTGTCTATCCTTCCAGTCAGGGGCTTATTTCTTTTGTTTCTATCTGCATTTAAGCACGATGCTATCACGTTAGCTACGTAGCTAAAGTGCTTCACTGATGTATTGTCGTGGAGATAAAAGTCACTGTGAATGTCCATTTCACGTTCTCGACTCTCATTTTCAAGAGGATATAATATCTGAGGTGGTTTAAAATACAAATCCGTGATCCACAATAGAAAAAGGAGAAAGTGTGGAATCCAATGAGCCCTTTTACCTAAGTTACGGTCAGAGCGAAAAAAGATACGTCCTGCACTGCACTCTAGTCCTTCACTCTCACGTTCCTCATCCACAAATCTTTCATCCTCGCTCAAATTAATGGGGTAATCGTCGCTTTCTCGGTCTGAATCGCTCTCGCTGCTGGTGTAAACAATGGGGAAATGTGAGGCGCCCTTCAACCTGCGATGTCACGCTACTTCCGGTACAGGCAAGGCTTTTTTTATCAGCGACCAAAAGTTGCGAACTTTATCGTCGATGTTCTCTACTGAATCCTTTCAGCAAAAATATGGCAATATTGCGAAATGATCAAGTATGACACATAGAATGGATCTGCTATCCCCGTTTAAATAAAAACATTTCATTTCAGTAGGCCTTTAACCAAGTATTAGTGATATTGTTATTATAAGCACTAACACAGGGAAAATATTTATAGCGGTGCAGTGATCACTAGCGTGTGTGCCTGTATTGACATTGATTGGTAAGCTGTTCCCTCGCTTCCTTTGCTCGTGAAAGTTTATCCTCGATCATAAATCATGCCTCTCATCTTAATAGTAGAAGGCTGAGGACGTATTCCGACAAGTTGGTACACTTTGACAACCGATTTAGACCCGGTAATGGCGGGTCTAATCTTCGGGAGGATTATGAGTCATTCTTCATTTAAAATGGGAATATACAAGATTCCATCAGTTGGCATCCTAACGACCGCAGACATTGCACAGTAAGTGATGTTTTATTATGTTTGTTGGCTCTCATGAAGTCTGCAGTGAGCAGTAATCCGTGATGTTGTGATGCGTTTTTTAAATTATTGTGCAGCGTATGCCAAAAATTATTAAAATATGTAAATATTAAATGTTATTATAAATGTGCCCGTTACTACATTACATGTATACTAAAATCATGTATATAAAACCTTATTGGAGATGTTTCGATGTTTAAGGTCTTTATAGGCAGAATAGAGCGGTTCTCATTGGCTCCATTCTAAGCAGACTTTTGATCGCAAATATTTGATATATAGAATGTATAAAAAAAAGGAAAACATAATTGTTCTTGTCTTACATAAGGATTGTGAAAGATAGGCAAAATTCCCCAAAAATGCAGTTCCCCTTTAAGCATGCTTGTGCCATCTTAGTATTTTCCCTTTTCAAAACCAATATGAAAAAAAATACAATGTATATAAATATATATATTTTTCCAACCTTTATGATTTGAGTTTATTTCGAACATGCATACAATTACAACATGATACATCACAATTTCCAGTTTCTCTTTCCAACATGTTCAAAAAAGAGTAGTAACCAGCAGTTTATTTAATCCCATGCCTTTTCTATCACATAGCAATGGCTAACACGTTTGTTCACTTCCTGTTCTCAATTTGTTCACAATATACTCCATAAATAATAAAATAAAACAAATATATTGTTATTATTGAATAGTGAAGTAAGTTGTATTTCATATAGTGAGATGATTAAGATTATCAATAAATTCAAAATGTTTGTCATGGTTCTTCTTTGTACTTTGTAAACACAAAAGCTAGGGCATAGAAGGATCTCAGTCAAAAATGTTTTAAAATAAGTCATATTTATATTTATTATTATTATTCAACGCTTAAATCTCTCAATCAGCTTCAGGTCCGTCCGTCAAAATAAAGTAAAACTATTTTCTTTTCATGTTTTATGCCTTTTTTCAAGTGTTTTTAAGGCAAAAACACAATGTATGCAATATGTTCCTACAATTTATTTTTTAAGCGTAATATTTGTAGTGAAGTAATTGGAGCCTTAAATTAGTCAATAATTTATAACACCATTGTTTTTAATTCATTATCCATCCATCCATCTTCTTCCGCTTATCCGAGGTCGGGTCGCGGGGGCAGCAGCCTAAGCAGGGAAACCCAGACCTCCCTCTCCCCAGCCACTTCGTCCAGCTCTTCCCGGGGGATCCCGAGGCGTTCCCAGGCCAGCCGGGAGAGATAGTCTTCCCAACGTGTCCTGGGTCTTCCCCGTGGCCTCCTACCGGTCGGACGTGCCCTAAACACCTCCCTAGGGAGGCGTTCGGGTGGCATCCTGACCAGATGCCCGAACCACCTCATCTGGCTCCTAATTCTTTTTTTTTTTTTTTTTAAATGACCGTTTAAAAAATAATAATTATCCCACTGAAATATTCGGGATAAAAGAGCCCCAGTCGTAGGTGTTAGAAAGTCATACTTTTTTTTTTACTTTCAACACTTAAATTTCAAGATCAACTTCAGATCTATTTGTCGATTATAATTTTTTATGTTTTTTATGCCCTTTTTAACAAATACATTTTTTTTTTTTATATGGCAAACACACAAAACATGCTATATTTTGCCTCAAAAATATGTCAAAGTGTAATATTTGATATGAAGTATCTGGAGCCCTGAATAGGTCATTTATTCATAATATTAATTTTGATTATTATTTTTTGAGCAATGACAGCATGAAGAAAATAAACATGGCAGCGTTGTGTTGTAGTCAACATTGCAACTTTTTCTCATTACATTTCACCTGTTTGCTCTTTTATTCCACTTGCTTGTTTCTTTGTTTATTTTTTTTAATTTATAGTATTTTTAGAATGTTAAAAAGTTAGCTGCAGGCCGCGAATGGCCCCCGGGCCACACTTTGGTCACCTCTAAATTAGGAGTTAATGAGTGGAACTGCAGACTGTTTCAATGACATCATAAATATAAAGTGTGGGCATAATACGGGCACGGTAACAAAGAAATAAATATTATTTCAAAGCCGAAAGAAGCATTTTTATTTCCTGCCGTAGCAACTACAAAGTATAAGAACCGAATCCTGTCGCCCTGCCTGGCTTGCTTTGATAGTGGACCGCCGCGTTATAAATAATGTATTAAATCTGCTATCAAGAGAATGAAAATTCATTTTCAAGTGCGTGAAAAAAACATGTTAACTCTCTGCAGCCTGGACAAAAAAAAAGACCTCATATTTTGTTCTTGCTAGCATTGTGCAGGTTAAGAGTGTTTGGGTTGCTTCTTCTTTTTTTTTCTTTCTTTCCTTACAGTTTGTGCTAGCTTATTTTTCTGGCAAAAGGTGTTTGTGGTCTACTGGGACCACTTAAAAGTTTACGCAGAGCACTAGCCAAGTTGGACAAAAAAGGCCTTGAAGTATACACACACTGGCCCCTTTCTCAGAGCCTCTCAGCCTGGGCTTGGGGGAGTGTTGTTGGTTTATGAGAGAGAAAATAGCCCCAGCTCTCCGCAAAAGTGAAATGGGATTAAGGCCTTTGTTCGGCCCACAATGGTGAGGGGAATTAGCAATAGTTGTAGGCACTTAGAAGAGCTCTCACACAGAAGCTTATCCCAGATTTTGCACAATAATCATTTGAATATCAACAGTGTTTTGCAACTACAGCGCTAATGTATAAACCTCGCTTTAGGATATCGAAATCCCCCAAAAGGAATTTCAGCACATGGCTTCGTGCCAAATGTTAACACGTTTGTTTGTTTTTTGGGAGTATTATTCAATTTTAGTAGCACTTTATAGTGCAGAAAAACAAATGTTTGTAAAGCACACGTGTTTCTTGTTGCGCCTTTTTAGGGTTGATTTTTAAAAAATGTTTGCGTGTTCCCACGTTTTGAGACCGATTTGTGGGAGGGGAAAAACCAGGAAAAGTTTATTTTTGCTTTTCAGTCGGGATGCATCGTAAGACCGTTTCGAGGGGAATCCGCAGAACAACTTTCAAACAGCGTGATGGCCTCAGCGTTTTTCTGCCCACGCACTGAAAAACTTATTGTCCCAATCACAAAACATTGAGTGAGATCAGCAGACTCGTCAAGAGGCCCTGGCTTGAATATGAATGATGAGAGAAGAGCAGGGTGGTCCCGCCGCTGGTTTTGGTGTTAGGCAGGTGAAAATAAGATGGACTGTCCCTGCCAGCTGCCTTCGCCAGGAATCTGTTTGAACAACCGAGCAAAACTGGGCTATGGACTGCAGACCTGTATCGGTTTTTTGGAATCAGTGAAAAAATATTAAACCGTTTGGACAAATTCATCAACAAAAGTGGAACACCTATATGGATAAAGAGCTGATATTTTAACATTGATGGCGTTAATTGAAATAACAGAGGAACATGCCAGTGCAATAGATGATAAATAAGCTGCAGTGTTTGTTGATTTAACTAAATAATTTGACACAATTATTCATAGTATCTTAATCAACAAATTAGAATGTTATGGAATAAGAAAGGTTGGTCTATTTAACCAACAGGAAGCAAAACGTGAAGGTCGGTGAAAATACATCAACAGCGCTAAATATATCTTGCGGCGTACCCCAGGGATCAATACTGAAACCAAAATCGTTTGATATTTACATAAACAACATTAGTAAAGTTACAAAGGACCCAAGTGCGGCTCGAGGGCCATTTGCGGCCTGCAGCTAATTATAATGACCTGTGGCACATTTAAAAAATATTATACAAAAGTGGGATAAAAGAGCAAATGTAATGAGAAAAAGTTGCAGTATTAAATCTAATAGCACAAAAACTCATGCAGGCTGTTTTTTTTTATTTTATTTAAAACTGTCATTGCTCCAAAAATAATAATTAATCAAAATCAATGTTGGTATGAATTACCTCTCATCAAATATTCCATTTTGAAATGTTTTTGGAGGGGAAATATTGCTTATGTTGTGTGTTTGCCATATAAAAAAGTGTTGTTCTATTTGACAAAAAAGGCATTAAACAAAAACATTAATTACAATAAAACTTACAATTGAAGGTAGAAAAGCGCTATACAAGTACAACCCATTTATCATTCATTTATAATTTACGTATGGGTGAACCCCAATAATTTTAGTGAGATTTTATTTGTAACTTAATAATATTAAATTAAAATCAACATTATGAATTATTGACCTATTTTAGGCTCCAATTACTTCACATCAAATATTCCACTTTAAAAATGTTGTATATTTTGTGTATTTGCCATAAAAAATTGGGGTTTCTTTAGGGCTGCAACTCACAACTAATTTGATAATCGATAAATCTGTTGATTATTACTTTGATTAATCGATTAATAATCGTATAAAAGAGACAAACTACATTTCTATCCTTTCCAGTATGTTATTGAAAAGAAAACAGCATACTGGCACCATACTTATTTTGATTATTGTTTCTCAGCTGTTTGTAAATGTTGCAGTTTATAAATAAAGGTTTATTAAAAAAAATAAAAATAAAAAAGGAGCCTCTGCGCATGCGCATAGCATAGATCCAACGAATCGATGACTAAATTAATCGCCAACTATTTTTATAATCGATTTTAATCGATTTAATCGATTAGTTGTTGCAGCCCTAGTTTTCTTTGAAAAACTGAGCATAGAACTTTAAAAAATATGTATTGTACATAGAACTGAAATTGATCCAGAGATTTAATATTTGATAATAGAAAAATAATATGACTTATTTTTAAAAAGGCATTAAACAAAAACATTAAATTAAATAAAACTTTCTATCGACGTATGGATAAACCCCAATAATTTTAGTGAGATTTTATTTGTAACTTAATAATATTAAATTAAAATCAACATTATGAATTATTGACCTATTTTAGGCTCCAATTATTTCACATCAAATAATCCACTTTAAAAATGTTGTATATTTTGTGTATTTGCCATAAAAAATGGGGTTTTCTTTAGGGCTGCAACTCACAACTAATTTGATAATCGACAAATCTGTCGATTATTACTTCGATTAATCGATTAATAATCGGATAAAAGAGACAAACTACATTTCTATCCTTTCCAGTATTTTATTGGGGGAAAAAACAGCATACTGGCACCATACTTATTTGGATTATTGTTCCTCAGCTGTTTGTAAATGTTGCAGTTTATAAATAAAGGTTTATAAAAATAAAAAAAAGGAGCCTCTCTGTGCATGTGCATAGCATAGATCCAACGAATCGATGACTAAATTAATCGCCAACTAATTTTATAATCGATTTTAAACGATTAGTTGTTGCAGCCCTAGTTTTCTTTGACAAACTGAGCATAAAACTTAAAAAAAATATGTATTGTACATAGAACTGAAATTGATCCAGAGATTTAAAATTGAATAATAGAAAAATAATATGACTTATTTTTAACATTTTTATGACTGAGACTAAACTTGAGGAGTGCCCTAAAGGTTAAAAATAGTATATATATTGTATTGGTTTTGAAAATGAAAAATATCAAAATGGCCCCTGCATGTTTTCCTTTTTCAGCATGCGGCCCTCAGTGGAAAAAGTTTGGACACCCCTGAACTAAAGTAATACTACATTTCCAGACAACACGACTGTGTTTTGTTCAGGAGGGAACTCACAGATGTCAATACAAATAATAACAGAAAATAATAAAGATTTGACAAAAACAAAACATAAATGATGCTATTTGGTAACAGTAGAAGAGAAAGTCAGACACAAATACAAATGACAGAGTAAAAGAAAGCACTTTTAAAAAAAAATTTTTTAAACATTTTTATCTGTTGGATTTAGCCATTTGAAGCTGGACGTGTCCAAAAATAGCTCATTTAAGTCCTGACGTGCTGAGTTCAGGGGCATTTTTAGCAGATTTCGTCATTAGCTGTCAAAAAGTAGAAATTAAGACATAACACCGCCCCCTTCTCTCCTTAGTTGAATGCCCTGGAGTGCCCGCGTAGTCGCCACATTCACGCGGATACAATGATGCACAAGATGAATAAAGTTATCTCGCGCCTGAATGGGACGTCGCCGGTAGGAGGGACGGCGGAGGGGGGGTGTGGGGTTGCGTCGCGCCCCCTCCCTGGCTGAAAGGAGCCACGGCTTTGAGGGCCCGGCGGCGGCGCGGGGTCACGGCCCAGCTGCCTTTTAGGGGTGAAAGGGACACCAGCGGGGCCGGACGGCATGGAGAAAGCCGAACAAAAAGCCGATCCCTGTCAAATAAAGACATCCCAGATTGGACGTTGACAGATTTTCTCCCCTGAAGTTGCTGAAGACACTTTGCACTTTCAGTCTTAAAGCTGTGGTTTGTATCAAGTATCCACTCGCTCAGTTCAAGACATAACCTAAAACCATTTACTTGATTTCTGTAGTTTATTGGGCTCTCTGGTGAAAACAGCAAATCTTCACAGGTAGGATTTAATTTTTGCAATATTCTTTCTTATCGGAATTGTTTTCAATCCCACTTAATTAAAAGAATGGTATTGAAATGCTGTGTGATATGTGTGGCTTGTCATTTGAAAGCCATAAATGGAACTAATCAGGTTGAAATTTAGGAGGCAGGATAATAATCAGGCCACATTGCTGGCCGATTTAGCCTGTCAGCAGCATGGGCTCGGCCCAAAGACGTGGCGACCTGCACCGCCGGGGGGGGGTTCAAAGGCAATTTCCATGTTAAAAAACTGGAAATCCCTGCGACGGACAGACCGCGAGACGATCAGAGCGTGTGACAAGGCTGTGGTGTGAGACAGAAGCTGCTCTTGTAGGGCGATGGAAGTGTACAACTGTACAACAAACGCTCTGCTCCGTAATCGTCTTGTTTCCATGCGTACCCAGAGGCCATGATAAAGAGACAAAAGATGCTTCTGACAAGTGTGCTGTCAAAATTGAAGATGCAGCATAGTATGTGTGTCGGGCCGTAATTGCACAAACTGTAAAAAAAAAAATATATATATATATATATCTATAATATTTATTTTTATTTCCCTTTCATCACGGGTGTCAAGTGTCGTTAGTTATTTCTTGCCAGTAAAGCAGTTGAGCCATTCATCATTGGCTTCATATTTAAATGCATTTTCCTTCAGGCTCCCTTTTTTTTTTTTTTTATTTTTTTTTTTAATTTCTGCATATGTGCCGAGTTTACTTGGAGACAGATCATTTGCGGGAAGAATAAAGAGATCACTAGGATGGCAGGAATTTGTTTGATGAGGTGCGAGATGAAGCGCTTCGACAAAAGGAGGGGGAAAAAAATGTCTTCATGTTGTTACGAGCTGCAAAGTTTGTCAGATTTCCACACAAAACGTATTTATACACTTTTTGGTTTACAACTGTTCAAAATAATTCAAATGAATCTACTTTGTATTTCCTACTTGGTCTGATAGCTGGTACAAAGGCTTTAATGATCAAATAATCATGAAATAGTACGACAAATTATATTATGGGAATACAATTTAAATTGTTGGAGAGAAAAAAGGTGATTTGTTACAATAAAAATAATGAATACTTTTGTTTATTTGTGATTATTTTTATGATTATATTCCATGATTTTAACTGGAATTATGATTAGTTGTTTTAAGGTTTTAAAGCATTTTTAATTGCCTTGTCTCCAAATGGTACTTAATAATTAAACTTACCTTTACTTGCCTTTTGTAAAAAAAATTAAAATAAAAAAATAAAAATAAGCCAGAGGGAAAAAAATGTGCACTATAAATATGCGATGTTAAAAAATAAATCTACATTTTATGATGGTAGTTATGGTTTAATGAAAAAATATATACTTTATAAAAAAAATTTTTTTTTTTTTTTAACAAACATGTCAAGAAAAAAATATTTTCATGACATGAGGAAAAAAAATGCTATGATTTTATGATAAACAACTAAAAAATATTTAATACTACAATTATAAAATACAATTTTACAGGAAAAAAGTATAATGGTGGGCACAATTATGCTATAATTTATTTTTATTTTACAAAAAAAAAGTCTTAATATATGAGAATATAGTTAAATTATTCCATTAAAAAGTCATTTTATGAAAAACCTTGTCATTAATATTATAATCATAGACTTTTGAGGGCGTTGGGTTTATTAGTAGGTTTCAAGAAATGTACATTTTTACATTTAGTCATTAAGTTACAATTTAATTCTCATAAGATTTCCAATTTTTGACAAAGATAATGAAAATACAGACTTTATCTTTATTTGACTGTATTTTCCTATTTTAGTTGTCTGTGTGGCCCTAAAACACATTTGTAGGCTGCAGAGTTGAAGAAAAGGAACAAGAATCGTGTGTGTGTGTGAGTGTGTGTGTGTGTGCGTGTGTGCGTGTGTTTGTGTGTAACAATAGATATAGGCATGATGACTTATTAAACAGAGGCAACCTGCAGCACTGCTTTTCTCATTACCTTTTCAATTCCCTGCCTTATAAAGCCGTTGGGTCCGGTGACCAAACCCTTGCCGTGTAATTCTCTCTCTCCGGCTGCTTTCATCAGCCCATTTGGCGGAGAAATATGAAGCTGATTTTTATCTCTCGCTCTATAAATTCACAAAAGACCCTCAAGTTGCCCCCCATCCACCAACCTCCCCCCCATGGCTCATCTCAGTGATGTGCCCACCGCTATTGCTGATCCCCAGTGTCTGATAGGGCCCCCTCTTCTTTTTAATGATTTGACAGGCATGTGACATGAGCTGCATTTTTAATACACTTTTCTTTTTTTTTTTTGCTTGTTTACAGCACGCTGCTCACATGAAAGCATGTAACTATAGCATCGCTCTCTCTGTGCCTACAGCCACCGATAGGAACGCTTGTCAGTCAATATCGCCCATTATACTGTAAATAAAATACTAAAATACAAACTTTTTCCACTAATAAATACAATGATTAGTCACTTTTTTGGTTATTATCATTAAAAAATGGAAAATGTGGTTAAATAGAAAAACGGCCTAAAATCAGATATTGTAGAATACGGTTTGTGACAAAGCAAATATTATATTTGTTGGATGTCTAAAAGTCTAAATGTGCACTTTGTGGCCAACCTTTAAAATAATGTGATGCGTTTCACTATTTTTTTAGAATTTTGAAAAAGAAAAAAAAACGCTGAGGGCCTCAAATGGCCCCGTGCCGGACTTTGGACATTTGGAATCTTACGAGAGACAAGTTTCTAATAGCACAATTTGGCCCCTCGCCACTTTGCGCTTGAAACTTTGCAGCTTCACTCAATCGCAATCTTTCAAAATATATATATATATTTAAAATCCTATCACAGTTCCTTGCCGTTTTGCATTTGACTAGAACTGAAAATTAGTCAAAAGTATGCATATTTTAACACATTGCACATACTTTTGGCCTGATTTAAGCATTGTCGAAATAAAAATGGTTAAAATAACAAATAAAATGAGCTTAAATAGCAAACATTAAACTATTTGTAGTATTTTCACAGGTTAGTTGACATGTTTGAGAACTGTGTGTATATTACAGTATGTCTTGTATGTAGTACAGGACAGTATATATATAATTTTCTATTATAATGCATAACAGGAGTGTAAATATCACCACATTGGTGTTATTATAATAACATAAAAAGTGTATTTAGAAGTAGCAAACAGGGTTTTTTATATTCTATGAAAATATTACATTTACAACTAAGAATTCCTGCTTTGCGAAAATAACAAATTTATCGCAGTGTTAGTTATACGCAATGAACAAGGGACGACTGTACTCCATTTTTAATTTAAGTTTTCTAGATTAGCTGCATGGGAGTAGTCATTTTAAAACAATGGGCCATTATGATGGTGCACTTCAACAACCATATTGCTAGATGAATACCTCATATGTATTACACACATTTATTTAAATAGATGGGATGGGAATGAACTGGTTTGCATCAAACTGGGAACCTGCGCATGTGAGATATGAATGCATCGTTAGATCAGCTTCAAATTGCATGTATGTATACATGTATACATGTATTATATATATATATATATATATATATATATATATATATATATATATATATATATATATATATATATATATATATATATATATATATATATATACACACACATGTATACAGTAAAGTTCAGGCCAAACGTTTTGATGCCTTCAGTGACAATCTATAATGTAAATAGTCATGAAAATAAAGAAAACACATTGAAATGAGGTGTGTCCAAACGTTTGGCCTGTACTGTGTGTGACACTTTAAAGGTAAGGTTTGATAAAACTAACAAAATTTGTCGAATGTGCCAAATATTTGACAAAAAACTAAAGACCTCGTTCACACTGCAGGTCAATTCCCATTTGTATGCCTGTAAGTGACAGTATCTGAATTTTTTTCATGTCAGTGTGAACAGTGAAATTTAGAATTTTCTTCATATCCAACCCAGGCCTCTTTCGTATGTGGAAATAAATAAGATATACATGCGATGCGTCCTCAATGTGAACGCTCCCGTGCTCAGGTCGCGGGAGTGATAAGCGTCATAATTATTTGCCAAAATAGACGGTTACAAAATAAATAGTGTTACAACGGAGCAGAAAAAATGGGAAAATAAACATGTGAACTTCCACCACTCCTGTCTCCGACTGCTCGCCCACAGACACGCTCCGTGGGCTTGAAGCAAAATATCCCATAAAACTGCCAGAGCCAAAATACTTGTCCTTTTCCTTCTTAATCTTCTACGCACAAAAATGTGTTTAAGAAAATGTTGTCTTTAAATGCACAAACATTTTTGAAATTGCCACAAACGCGCCAGTACTGAGATTGACTAGAGCTGAAGTCATGTTTACTTCCGTAAACACTGCAGTGCGTGCGACGTCATGTCGGAATGCGGGTCAGATTGCATTCTCATTAGAAATCGCATTTCTTTTGCAATGTGAACGACTACTAAAACTAAAAAGATCTAATATTACAAAAAAACTGGAATTGGACATCCGACCCTGCAATGTAAACGTAGTCTCAGACTTATTTGAAACGACGACATGGACTCAGCATGTTTAAGTCCTAATGCACCGTGAGCTGGACGTTAATCGCATCTAATCAAGTCGCCAATTGATAAAGAGGTATCTTAAATGTGTCAGATCGTTGCTTGTGATTCAAGATGATATCGTATCATGTTGTCGAGCCGCCTTTGGTGCAGGTGTGCCTCATATCAGAGCCAGACTTTGGACACCCTTGCTGAAGTGAGTAGGGTTGGGCATTGTTTGAATTTGGACAATTACGATTCTTATTCTGGTTCCTCATTTCGATTCCGACTCCCAATGATTCTCGATTCCAATTCTTTTAGGAGGCAGGAACAAACAATTTACATTTAATTTCTCACTGGTCTATTTTTAAAACAATTTATAAATATCAATCATTTGAACTTGAATATAAATTTTATGAAGTTGATTTCACTTTAAAACATTTACACATATCCTTTTATGTGTAGACATGTTTCAATCAGGGTTTTATGTTGCAGACTCCAATCTCCCATGAGTTAAATTGGCCAATCACACATATATTAACTGTAATTTGTTTAACTTACCTATATTGAGTGTCCACAATATCAACCCAACCCTTATTTTATTTTATTGAATACAATTGATCAAAACCAAGTCAATAGAAAAGTAAAAGCTACCATCTTTTACTTTTTTAAATCCTATGTTTTTAGCCTTAAAGCCCTCCCAAGTCCAGGGAATTATTCTGAGTGTTTAAACATGAACAAAAAAGACTCCAAAAAAAATATGTTATGCAAATGAAATGGTTGATCTAATCTCTTTAGTATCGATCACATACTGATACTACCCCCGTAACAACACTACCAATACGGATCAAACCGTCTTCCTCTTAAAGGCCTACTGAAACCCACTACTACCGACCACGCAGTCTGATAGTTTATATATCAATGATGAAATCTTAACATTGCAACACATCAATCAATCAATCAATCAATGTTTATTTATACATGCCAATACGGCCGGGTTAACTTATAAAGTGCAATTTTAAATTTCCCGCTAAACTTCCGGTTGAAAACGTCTATGTATGATGACGTATGCGCGTGACGTCACTAGTTAAACGGAAGTATTGGTACACCATTGAATCCAATACAAAAAAGCTCTGTTTTCATCTCAAAATGCCACAGTATTCTGGACATCTGTGTTGGTGAATCTTTTGCAATTTGTTTAATGAACAATGAAGACTGCAAAGAAGAAAGTTGTAGGTGGGATCGGTGTATTAGCGGTTGGCTGTAGCAACACAACCAGGAGGACTTTGACTTGGATAGCAGACGCGCTAGCCGACGCTAGCCGCCGACCGCACGGATGATCGGGTGAAGTCCTTCGTCCTTCCGTCGATCGCTGGAACGCAGGTGAGCACGGGTGTTGATGAGCAGATGAGGGCTGGCTGGCGTAGGTGGAGCGCTAATGTTTTTATCATAGCTCTGTGAGGTCCGGTTGCTAAGTTAGCTTCAATGGCGTCGTTAGCAACAGCATTGTTAAGCTTCGCCAGCCTGGAAAGCATTAACCGTGTAGTTACATGTACATGGTTTAATAGTATTGTTGATTTTCTGTCTATCCTTCCAGTCAGGGGTTTATTTATTTTGTTTCTATCTGCATTTGAGCCCGATGCTATCATGTTAGCTCCGTAGCTAAAGTGTTTCGCCGATGTATTGTCGTGGAGATAAAAGTCACTGTGAATGTCCATTTCGCGTTCTCGACTCTCATTTTCAAGAGGATATAGTATCCGAGGTGGTTTAAAATACAAATCCGTGATCCACAATAGAAAAAGGAGAAAGTGTGGAATCCAATGAGCCCTTGTACCTAAGTTACGGTCAGAGCGAAAAAAGATACGTCCTGCACTGCACTTTAGTCCTTCACTCTTACGTTCCTCATGCACAAATCTTTCATCCTCGCTCAAATTAATGGGGTAATCGTCGCTTTCTCGGTCCGAATCTCTCTCGCTGCCATGTAAACAATAGGAAAATGTGAGCAGCCCTTCCTCCTGTGACGTCACGCTACTTCCGGTATAGGCAAGGCTTTTTTTTTTTCAGCGACCAAAAGTTGCGAACTTTATCGTCGTCGTTCTCTACTAAATCCTTTCAGCAAAAATATGGCAATATCGCGAAATGATCAAGTATGACACATAGAATGGATCTGCTATCCCCGTTTAAATAAAAAAAATTCATTTCAGTAGGCCTTTAAGTGTGTTATTTTATTCTCTTTCTAAACTATTATTAATCTACTTTTTGATAACTGCATATATTATAGTTATATAGCACTTTTTCTCTAATGGCTGTACATTGAGAGACCAACAATCTACATTTCAGCTAAACTCACACCAATGTGTACAGTGTAATGTCTTGCCCAAGGACACAACGGCAGCGACTCAGATGGCGGAAACTGGATTAGAACAAGGAACCCTCAAGCTCTACCATCTGAGCCACACCACCCCAACTTTCTGCTGTAACGTGCTGCCGTCTACACTTCTGAACCTTTACTGAGCACTTATTACTTGTGTTGTTTCGAGCTAGCTTAGCAGCTTGGTTGCTCTTCCTCTGTGTTTAACATGTTTAGCCTCATCCTCCATTCTTCTGCCCAATGGAAGATTATCGACGTAGTGCGGAGATATACGTATAGCTAATTCTTCCGGTTGGTGGACTGAGTGTCGAAAAATCGGAATCCCCGTTGAAAAATATGAATGATTCCGAGAGAATCGTAATGTAAGACCTGGTTCCCCTCAATGCCCGACTCTAGCGATGAGATTTGATTGAAAAACGGTGCCTTTTGAAAGTTAATAGTGCGGACTTTTGATTGACACAGTCGGAGAGTCATAACGAGAGCTCCTTCTATTGTCTTGTTTAGCGACACCAGAGTGGAAAAGCTGGAGACAAAACTTGTCAGCGCGATGATCAATAACGAACATTGTTATATTAACAGCTCACGCCGAGCATTCTCTTTGTAAAGTCACTTTTGATCCACTCCTGGCGCCGGTGTCCCTAATGTAACGGCTCGATAGCAATCCGCCCGCCGTCGTGTCGCTTGCGGATTTCCAAAATGACACATCACACGAGTGACAAATGACTTAGTGCGGAACCAGACAGCAAATAAGACATAATAAGACGCCGACTGTCATACGTGGTTACTTTGAATGTGGGCTGGTGCACCCCCACACCTCCACCCGGGCCCCCAGTTGCATTTGCTCGCTCTCATAATTCTCTCAAGTGCTTTCTGGCACTTTTGCAGCATCCTGGCATACTTGCAGGTTCTCTTTGAAAGTCTGTGGTGTCACTTGTGGGAGGAGGGTGGGAGAGAAACTTTCATCATGCGTGGCGAGCTAATCAATTGAAATCCAGCTGCCTAAGCCCCCCACCCAAGCTTGGGCGTATAACGTTGGAGCAGCTTTCATCAGGACTGCCTTTTAAAAATAGAAATGCTGCTGTGATGAAAATTTCAGTTTGAAATGGATATACTCCACTCCTGCACCTTAACTCTGCCGTGCTTTGACAGCAGACTCCAATTTTTTTTAATTTTTTTTTTACATTTAATTTCACACCACGTTGACACGAGAACATAGATGACACTTTGCTGCTTTTCATCACGCAGCGATGTCCTCTTTTTCTATTAATTACATTTTAATAATTACAAAGTTTGACAACGCCTCGCCGTGCTGTCGCCTCCATCAAAACCTTACTGCAAATAACTCACTGTTGCATTATTATTTGCTATCTTCACCTCCATGGGGAGAATATTATCTGCAATCATTGTCATCATGGTGATTCTCTTGCCTCCAAATAAGTCATTTAGTTGTAAAGCAGCTTCATTTAGTCCACCTATTCATTTTTCCCCCTCTCTCCATGCTATCATATATCTAAATACAAATCTTCATTTTATAACTGACAGCTTATTACCTCTGAGCACAAGCTGATAAATTTAATTCCGATGAGTTAGCTTCCATTTTCGGGATCCCATTATCCACTAATGTGGTGGTGGGCCACAAGCTGGAGGACAAAAAAAAAGAAAATAATGTACTTTTTCCTTTATTTTTTTAAATATATACAAAATGTATAATATAGTGTTTGTAAATTGACAAAATATTTTTTCACTTTATAATTTTTTTATAGTAATAAAGTTGATTTTTTTTCTTCTTCCTCATGATTCTTTTTCATCCCGGTTCATAATTTTCAAAAATAGATTAAAAAAATAATATTTGTATATATATTTATTTTATAAGAATCATTTTTTTTAAAAAAGCTGTTTTTAGGCCATTGCCATGCAACAAGTGGGAGCTTTTCTAACCTGTAACCTGTTTTGAAAACATTTTATTATAAATACTATACCAAAAAAATACATTGTGAGAATCGTTTTAAATCAAAAATCCTGTTGAATTCGAAAATTGATTCTGAATCAAATCGTCACCACAGGAATCAGATCGAATTGTTAGCTGCCCAAAGATTCACGCCCCTATAAAATACATAAGACAATAAAAAATAAAAATTCTGAGATTTATAATAAATGGTACAATTTGTTTTGTAATAATTTTGATTTTTCTTCTATTTTTTTCCTTGCTGCTGCATGCATTTCAGAGCAGTAAGGAAACTATTATCATAGTTGTGATGTTGATCAAATATAAACTAAAATGATGTAATGGAATGACAAAATATGTTTGAGTTTTATAATGCATATTAAAAACATTTTTTTGTAAAAATATGTTTTTTTTCCCTCCCATCGCCTTGCAGAATAGAGCCACCGCTGCGTGAATTTTGGTGCAGTAATTAAACTAGCTGTGGTGTTGATAAAATGTATAATGAAATGAAAAAAATGTGCTTTATTCTAAATATTAATTATTTGCTTATAATTTGTTTCCCTTTTTCTTGCAGAATGATGCCATCGCTAGCTATTATAGCTGTGAGGGCGATCCAAAAAAGTAAAATGATAAAATATTTCTGAGCTTTATAATAAATATTAAACATATTTTTGTAATGTGGATTTCATTTATTTATTTTGTTCCTTCTTGTAGAACGGGGCCACCACTGGGTACATTTTAGTGTGTCAAGTTAACTATTATTATATATAAAATATATAGTAAAAATGTATAATAAAATGACAAATTATGATTTTTAAATTTTTTTAAATTTAATAAGGTAGATTTGTTTTCTTCCATCAACTTGCAGAATAGAACCAACGCTGGGTAAGTTTTGCTTCAGTAAGTCAACTATTATTGTATCTGTGGTGTTGCTAAAAAATAAATAATATGTTTTTATGTTTTATAGCTTTATAATAAATATTACAATTTATTTTGTAATAATTTAGATGTTTTTTTTTTGTCACCTTTCCTTGCAGAATAGGGCCACTGCTGTGGGCATTACATTGCAGTAAGTAAACTATGATAGATGTCATTTTGATAGAATATGCACTAAAATGTTATTATAAAAGGAAAAAATATTTCTGAGCTTTAAAATAAATATTAAAATGTGTTTTGTAATAATTAGGAATTTTTTTTGCCAAATGCTGCCATTGCTGGGTGCATTTTGGTGCAGTAAGTAAACTTTTATTGTGGCTATGATGTTATTCAAATATATAATAAAATAAAAAATATATTTCTGAGCTTTATAATGAATATTACAAGTTTATTTTGTTATAATTGTGATTTTTTTTTTTCTTCTCCTTGTGAAAAGGTGCCACTGCTGGGTGCATTTCTGTGCAGTAAGTAAACTATTATTATAGCTGTGATGATGGCCTGAACAGCACTCCGTTAACAATGTGGCTAACGAGCCCATTAAGGATGAAAGTGTTCTCAACAGGTATGAGAGGACACTGCTGCTTTTGGACTCTCAGTTGTGAGTTGTGAATGCAGCATTAAAAGAACGCCAGCACCCCTCCTCTCGGTCGCCTCAAAGCCCCCACACCTCCAAAAAAGAAAGCAAAAAAAAGTTACACATAGAATAATCTAAGGGGGGAAAATAATATTAGCGTTGCAAAAGCACAACAAATTAAATCATGTCTATAAAATGGTGAGTAATTATCCTCTTTTTTTTTTTTTGCAGCATAAAAATTGAATCTTTAAACATGAAATTGTAAGGAAAAAAATCCCCAAATGAGTTTAGCGTGTTGATGAAATTTGTGCTTTAATTACGTGGTAGTTAAAAGCAAATATAAGCTTGTCTCAGCCTAATTAGTCTGCTGTGCAAATAAGGCTTTTGTGAGCCGACTTTCTGCAGCCGCAGCGGTTTTCTCTTGTACGACTTCCCACTGAAAGGCTTCACGCTTGGATTATCCGTGGCTCCATTGTACACCCCCTCCCCATCCCACCGGAAAAAAAAAGTTCCTTCAAACTTGCAACATTTTCTCCACACTTTATCCTTTACTGCAAAAAATGTGCGCCGATTTAACCGCAATAGCGTGACCTTTAGGTGTGACGCTGCGACACTCCTACTATTCTAAACGCCCGATTCTTTTCAAACGGAGAATAAAAATGGAAAAGCTAAATAATGGCGGTAAATAAAAAAAAAAAAATGATATGACAGTTTGTCCAATGGTTTTATCTTTTTGTGTGACCTGCTTGTCTGCACAAGTTTGCCAATGTTATCAGTGGTTTCCGCTCGAGAATAGCTTGAGGTGTTTTGAGTGTAAATCCGTCCAAAGCTGCCAGCGCTCACACACACACACACACACACACACACACACACACACGCAGCATATGCTAAATACAGATAAGAGTATTCCCTAATAGATCTGCAAAAAGTCTCGGCGCGTAGCTCAATGGATGTGCTTTGAATGTAGTTGATAAGTTGGCTTAAGCTGGAATGCTGCAGCCCGACGCAACATTGTGCGACTGGGCCGGTCCATCACAAACTCGCCTTCCAGTAAAGACCCTTTCCAGGGGAGGGATTAGAGAAAAGCCTTCCAGATCTGCTCGTGTCTTACTATAATTTATGATTAGAAAAATATTGCCGTGCAGGGCTGGGAAAATAGGCGTGGAGAAAACTATTTTTCAGCCTTTAGCTATTTTGTTGGAATAGTAGCTGCCACTTTTAGTTGATATAAAAATAACCAACTTTAGCTCCTTGTAGTTATTTTCATGGGGGTTGCTCTATATTTTAGCCTCTTTGCTAAAGTTGAAAATAACTCCTGTGATCGCCAAGCACCATGCCGGACAGATAGGTAGATAGTTTGCTCTCTTCAGCTGATTATGTGCTTGAGGAAGCGAGAGGCCGATAAGCTTCTTTCATCCTCCCGAGCCACTTAGAGAGCTGAAGCACCAGCCTGTGTTGCCGCTCTACCACCAGCCTGGAAAACAACTCATTTGTGTGCTGCGAAATGGCTTCTTAAAAAGCGCACAGAAGAATACGCGCCTGCCACGGGTCACGTTTTGGCTGTTGGAAAAAATACGAGATGAACGAGGACGAACGAGCGTTGTGGTCCAGGAACTAAGGAGTGCTCCGCCCACCGCGCTAACACCAAAGAAAAAATATTTAAAAGTCATATAAAGCCCATAAAGTTGTAATTTTACACAAAAACGGTTATTTTTCATACTTATTCTTGTCATGTACATTTTTTTCGTAATCTTTTCTGACATTATTCTTGTAGACCTCTGTCATTGTATATTTGAAGACAGTGTGGTTATTTTACGTCTTTCCCGAACGGGATATTGTGCTTTTATTTTGGTAAAACTGCGGCTTCGTTCTCATGAATGCATGACTTTATTATTGTAATGTTCCAACTTTTTTCAAGAAATAACGATCTTATACTCAAGATACCGCAACTTTTTTTATGTGATATTCCGACTATTTATACAAAATTGCAAATTTTTTTTCATGAAGTCACGATCTTATACTCAACATACTGCAACTTTTTTCATCTGATATTCCAACTTTATTTCCAATAAATTGCTTCTTATTCGAATGAAATTACAATTTAATTACCATAACATTCCGATTTTTTTTCTTACGAAATTGTGACCTTACACTCACTGCAACTTTTTTCCTGCGATTTTTTGCCTTTATATTCATAAAATTGAAGCTTGTTCCCATAAAATGATGACCTTCTCTCCGTATTATTTAGACTTCTTGAAAAGGTGTAACTTTATTCTCGTGTTATCGCGACTTGTTTTGTGATTGATGATTGATTGAAATTATTGGGACCCTTCCCAATAAATGTCCGTACATTTTACATATTATATATTACGTATACTAATTATTATATTATTGTTGAATTCCGATATTTAGTACTTATATAATATCTAAAAAATATATACAATAATTAATAATAAGTATCACTTTTTTTTCTCCTACTATTCAGCTTTGTTATGAAAGTTCGACTTCATTTTGGTAAAGGGAATATTACGACTTTTTTTCCATTACCATTTAATGCTTGTAAAATTATGACTGTATTATTTAGTGTTCTTATACAATCCTTAAATTATATTCAGTAATCAAGTTACATATCACCTTTTTTTTCTTCATTCTATATAACTTTGTTGTTACAGAAGTATGGCTTTGTTATGGTAAATGTAATATTACTTTTTTTTAACGTTACGATTCAATATGATTTATTATTTGTGTGCATATCATCCTAAAATTATATTCAATATTCAAGTAACACGTCATCTATTTTTCTCATACTGTACAACTTTGTTGTAAAAGTAGGACTTCATTTTGGTAATTGTAATATTTTTTTCTTTATATTACGATGTAATTCTTATAAAATGAGTCCAATACGACTTCTTTTTATGTTACGATTTAATACGATTAAATATTTGTGTGTATCCATCCATCCATCCATCCATTTTTTACCGCTTGTCCCTTTTGGGGTCGTGGGGGGTGCTGGAGCCTGTCATCCTAAAATTATATGAAATATTTAAGTTTCATGTCATCTATTCTTATCCTACTATAAAACTTTGTTACAAAAGTACGACTTAATTTCGGTAATTGTAGTAATACAACTTTTTTTTACATGACAATTTAATGCTTGTTAAATCACGGGTGCATTATTTAGTGTTCATATAAAATTGTATTCAAGTTATCAAGTTACATATCACCTTTTTTTGTCATACTATATAACTTTTTTTGTTACATAAGTATGACTTAATTTTGGTAAATGTAATATTACGACTTTTTTTTACAATTACGAGTTAATACAATTAATTTCTGTATATATATATATATATATATATATATATATATATATATATATATATATATATATATATATATATATATATATATATATATATATATATTTTATCCTAAAATGTTAATAAATATTTAAGTTACATGTAATCTATTTTCTCATACTATACAACTTTATAATAAAAGTATGACTTCATTTTGCTAATTGTGTTTTTTTTTTTTTTCTTACATTACGATTTAATACGAATAGTGCTTCTATACTGTCCTAAAACTATATTAATATTTGAGTTACATGTCATTTTTTTTTCACATGCTAAAGTACGACTTCATATTGGTAATTGCAATATTTTTTCTTCATAATATGATGTAAGTCTTGTAAGATGACTTATGTTCTTGTATTAACCTTAAATTATATTCTATATTTAATTACATATCGCCTGTTTTTTTTTCCTCACAGTATTCAACTTTATGATTACAAACGTACGACTTCATCCCTCATATTCACACTTTGCTCTGGTAGGTTTTAATTTTTCACGATGAATTCCTCCCTCTCAGTAAGGCCATTAGAATAATTGTGTTTATTGCTTTCTTCGTCAAGGTAAATTGTACTGTTAAGAAAAGTAATTGAGTTGACTCTTTGAGAACATGACATAGAAAAAGCATTTTATTCAGGTCTGTATGGAAGTTTCCGGGGTGTTGGAGGCGAGTCAGGAGGGCATCTCTTCTCTGCCTCCTTAATAAGCTGCTTCTACTGTAATATATTGGAGCAATAAAGCAATTCCAAAGCCAGTCTGGCCTTTTGACCAGCACTGAGAGTGTGGAAAGCAGCAGGCCACCTCTGCTAACTAGGCTCCCTCTCTAATATAAGATACCTGTCCCCTGGCTTTTCACAGAGGGGCTTAGCGCTTGATATTTTCATTTGGTCCCTCCAAGATGCCACAGCGCCGCTTTAATCTTGTGTTTGACGTTCAAGCGCTGTGTTCATGAAAAGTCTGGCTCAACTTCGACCTGGGGGTGGTGCCGTCATAGGAAAAAAACGATGGTGGCGGGGCAGGGGGGACGGAGCATGCTGGTCTATCCTTGACCCCTCCCATTGGCCTGCCAAAGTCTTTCCCCTGCCCTTCTTAATCAGGTGGGACCCTTCCCTTTTAGCCGCAGAGATATATTCTCTGCATCCAGCTGCGTCTTTAATTCCGACCGGCACAGATGTCCGCGGATAAAGACGAGGAGCAGAAATCTTTAAGGAAGAAAGAGATGCTGCTGGGTCTCTTAATTGATATAAGAAAGACCCAATAAGGAGTCCTATTGAAATGTAGAATTATATCTGTCACAAATGTATATGGATGGATGTACTGTGTATATATATATATATATATATATATATATATATATATATATATATATATATATATATATATATATATATATATATATATATATATGTATATGTGTGTACAGTATATACATGTATGTATATATATACATATGTAAATGTATATATATACACTACCGTTCAAAAGTTTGGGGTCACATTGAAATGTCCTTATTTTTGAAGGAAAAACACTGTACTTTTCAATGAAGATAACTTTAAACTAGTCTTAACTTTAAAGAAATACACTCTATACATTGCTAATGTGGTAAATGACTATTCTAGCTGCAAATGTCTGGTTTTTGGTGCAATATCTACATAGGTGTATAGAGGCCCATTTCCAGCAACTATCACTCCAGTGTTCTAATGGTACAATGTGTTTGCTCATTGGCTCAGAAGGCTAATTGATGATTAGAAAACCCTTGTGCAATCATGTTCACACATCTGAAAACAGTTTAGCTCGTTACAGAAGCTACAAAACGGACCTTCCTTTGAGCAGATTGAGTTTCTGGAGCATCACATTTGTGGGGTCAATTAAACGCTCAAAATGGCCAGAAAAAGAGAACTTTCATCTGAAACTCGACAGTCTATTCTTGTTCTTAGAAATGAAGGCTATTCCACAAAATTGTTTGGGTGACCCCAAACTTTTGAACGGTAGTGTATATGTATATACATATATGTAAATATATACATATATATTTATATATGTATATACATATATGTACAGCAAATATATACATATATGTATATACATACAGATACATGTGTATGTATAAATATACATACATATATATATATATATATATATATATATATATATATATATATATATATATATATATATATATATATATATATATATATATATATATATATATATATATATATATATATATAAACCTATCCGACACTGTTATGGACAAGGACAGACACAGCCATTGACGCACGTTCAATTGCTTTATTTACCATTAGTGAAAACATTCCACCAGCACTGTCAACAATCTCCTTCCAGTCCGCAGACTATGCGCGCCCTCACTGACGTCATGTCACTTGGCAACAGGCATCGCCTTTTAAAGGCACACACTCATGCACTCTACTCTCATTACACATCTCTCAACTGCATACCCCAGATATATGAATGTTGAAAAAAAGTACCGTATTTTTCGGACTATAAGTCGCTCCGGAGTATAAGTCGCACCGGCGGAAAATGTATAATAAAGAAGGAAAAAAACATATATAAGTCGCACTGGAGTATAAGTCACATTTTTTGGGGTAATTTATTTGATAAAACCCAACACCAAGAATAGACATTTGAAAGGCAATTTAAAATAAATAAAGAATAGTGAACAACAGGCTGAATAAGTGTACGTTATATGAGGCATAAATAACCAACTGAGAACGTGCCTGGTATGTTAACGTAACATATTATGGTAAGAGTCATTCAAATAACTATAACATATAGAACATGCTATACTTTACCAAACAATCTGTCACTCCTAATCGCTAAATCCCATGAAATCTTATACGTCTAGTCTCTTACTTGAATAAGCTAAATAATATTATTTGATATTTTACGGTAATGTGTTAATAATTTCACACATAAGTCGCTCCTGAGTATAAATCGCACCACCGGCCAAACTATGGAAAAAACTGCGACTTATAGTCCGAAAAATACTGAAAAATAATGTTGTTGGTATTTCAATTTGTTTTTGGGGAAAGTATTGGGTAACTGTTTTTACTTTTTAAAATGAATGTTCCTAACACTGTCTACTGTAATAATTTAATATGGTTATTATTGTGTTTCACAGTTACTGTTTTTATTTATTTCCTCACCTTATTTTAGATAAAAGGGAGAAATTGTGTGAATAACTGTGACAGACAGCGTCAATCAAAACAACATTTTTTTCACACAGCTCTTCATAGTTCCATTATGAGAATAAACATAATGGGACCATCATTATGCAGCAGCATTATTGATAAAAGGCTAACTAAACATTAGCATCATTTCAGTGCAGATGGAGGCAACGTTAAACACAATATAGGAGGTGGAGGAGCGCGCTAATGACTTCCTCCTGATGGCTAACTGCCTCTCTCCTCCATCCAGCTGCGCTTGTTTGCCAGGCCGCTTTGCACGCCGTTGTTGTGACGTCCAGCACAAACAAGCCACTTCTCGGCGATCGCTCCGATGAGTCTGCCTCCTGATTGATGTGTAGAATCAATTGCTCCCCATAGCATCCATGTCAGTCTATTACGGCGCCGCCCGCTCTAATGATAGGCTACTCTCCAGCAGATTATAGAGCTGTGGCACAAAGCAACAAAGACTCGCTTCCCTGCATCTGACCTGCTCAGCTATAATTGAGAAAAAGACTCATTTTCGCTCGTGCAGGTAAACACACTGAGATTACAATGCTGATGGAAAGATGGCTGCGTAATAGTCACTTTTCTTTGATGGGGTGTTGAATTATTAATATCGTCACATTAGTGGATCATTTGAAACATCTAGATAGTTATATTTTCTCGGTACAGTATATTTCACAATAAAAGCCTCTCGCATATTGGAAGGCATCAAAACAAGCAAGTTTCCTTCAGGGACTCTCCTTGTTCTTTTTTTGTTGTTGTCAAGTGAACGCACCATGGCACTGCAGAGACAACTACGCTCCAAACCAGGAAATACCAACAGCGTTCCTTATATTCTCATTAAGATAAGCCTAAAAACTGATTTTTATGACTTTTCTAATTCAACAATTGGCATTTCCTTCATGTTGCTATATTCTGTGCTGTGTACGGTAAAACTGTAGGAACTGTAGCGCTGAAAACAGTATTAAAGATGCAAGTGTTTTCTGTTGGTCGATATCGGTAACTATGGATTATTTTATGACCTACATCAGTGGTCCCCAACCTTTTTGTAGCTGGGGACCGGTCAACGCGGGGGGGGGGGGATTTATTATTATACAATTTTTTTTAATTTTTTTCATAAAGAAATACAATCATGTGTGCTTACGGACTGTATCCCTGCAGACTGTATTGATCTATATTGATATATAATGTATATATTGTGTTTTTTATGTTGATTTAATTATTATTTTTTAAACTTTTTTTTTTTTTTTTTTTTTTTTTTACATTTCTTGCGCGGCCCGGTACCAATCGACCAGTACCGGGCCGCGGCCCAGTGGTTGGGGACCACTGACCTACATAAAATACCGACCAAGACAAAAATATATTGAATGTAAACATTTGTATTTAAAGTGTACCTTTTCCTTATAATCCCCTCAGCTATCAAGGCAATAAAGCAAAAAGGAAATGTCTACACCGGGGGCGTCAAACTTATTAAATCTACTCCCAAGTGGGCTAAACTGGTAAAATCACAGCTAGATAACCTACAAATAAAGACAACTTCGGATCGTTTCCTTTGTTTAAAAATAAAACAAGCACGTTCTGAAAATGTACAAATCATAATGTTGGTTTTTTTACCCTTACATGTTGCGGTTAATAGTATTCTGTCTTCATGTGTCGTTATTTATACGTTCTGAATAAATTATGTGATAATGTTCATCGGTCAAACAGGTGGAATTGAGTCTGGCAGAGTTTTAAAATGCTCTAGTTGGTGTTAATTTTTTATTCATCAAGATAAAAGATTTGTATCAAAATTCAATTACAGGATGTTATTTATGTAATTTACTCATTTTCCTCAACTGTACACATAATCTACAAAGATACAAAGAATTGCTATAGCGACATCCAGTGGACACATTTAGAACAGCAGTTTCTTTCATTCAAGGATTTCAGCTCATTTTTATACTTAGCAAACTCATCCCGCCGGCCGGGTAAACCGTGTTGGCCCGCGGGCCGTACATTTGACACCCCTGGTCTACACAAGCATGGTAAACACTCAAACTATGTAAACACAATTCTAAAATCACATTAAACACTTAACAATAACCTTCTAAAATGAAGGTGCAAAAATAAAGAATATGTAAGAAATGCTTAAAAAAGTGTAAAATAATAGTGCAAAGTGTGAAAATGTAAACATGGAGAAGCCTGAGAAGAACTATTTCCTGCAGGTTTCGCACTAGGGCGGTACGGCTGTGCTCTAAAGTGTGGGCAAGGCTAAGGTGGTCTTGGTGGGGTCGAGCGCCTTGCATAATTTACAGACCACTCTCTGCAACTCCCATTTTTAGTTTGTCTTCTCACTCCACGCAAGGAATCAATCACCAGACAACAAGATGGCGCAACCAAACTTTATAGTTGATACTGTCACATGCTGTAAGTGTGTCACTGCCACTCACCAGTAATCACATCCTGTCTTGTCCATGCAACCAACGTTGCTTCACAACTTCCTTTTTTTTCAGGCAAAGAAGATGAAAAAAAAGTTTTGAATGTTGATATCGACTGTGTCTATCGCAAAGTATATTGGTATCGTTTTAGCGCCCACTCCTAGTACAAGAGTATAAGAGTGTATGTATATGTGTATATATACTGTGTATATATATATATATATATATATATATATATATATATATATATATATATATATATATATATATATATATATATATATATATATACATATACTGTATATGTGTATATGTATAATAAATAAATGATAAATGGGTTATACTTGTATAACGCTTTTCTACATTCAAAGTACTCAAAGCGCTTTGACAGTATTTCCACATTCACCCATTCATACACACATTCATACACTGATGGCGGGAGCTGCCATGCAAGGCGCTAACCAGCACCCATCAGGAGCAAGGGTGAAGTGTCTTGCCCAAGGACACAACGGACGTGAGTAGGATGGTAGAAGGTGGGGATTGAACCCCAGTAACCAGCAACCCTCCGATTGCTGTATGTATATTTATGTTTATATACATATGTGTATATATTTTTTATATATGTATGTATATGTATATAGATATGTATGTATATTTATGTATATATACATATGTGTATATATTTATTTATATATGTATGTATATGTATATAGATATGTATATATCTGTATATATGTATACATATATATACATATGTAAGTATGTATATATGTGTTTGTATACTGTATGTGCATATATACATATGTGGATATATGTATGTACTGTATATGTATATATGTATGTACATATACATATGTGTATATGTATGTATATATATGTGTATATATGTATGTACATATACATATGTGTATATGTATGTATACAATATGTATATATATATATATACTGTATATATATGTGTGTATATATGTATGTATATGTTTGTATATATATATATATATATATATATATATATGTGTATATGCTATGCTTTAAGTTGCAAGTATAGCAACATTGAGGTACCATTTGAGGTACAAGCATAGCGTAGCAAATGCCAAAGTAAGATTCAAACAAAACATCCCGTCTTATAGCTAGAGATCGATATAACTTTGTTTTTCCAACCATGAGAAGGAAAAAATAATCTAATGCCAGCCAAGAATGTTCAATTAATATATTCAGCCATGAAATATATATTTAAAAAAAGCTGCTGATGGTGTGTTTGGTACAGAAGTATCTGGAAGTCACCCTCCATGGAAAAAGCTTTACATTATTACATTAATTCATTAAACTAAAATAGTTAATTAATACTACATTATATTGCATTATTTTATACAATTATCTGTTTTTCTTTTTAAAATGTTGCTGTTTTGGGGTGCCAAGCGCCAATGAAATGTAATATAATTCATTTCTATTTGAGATCCAAGTGTTTTGAGTTGAGAGCTCCGTCACTGAACCAAATAGTTGCATAAGTTGAGGTACTACTGTATGTCTCTTGCACAAAGTAACATTATTCCGTACAGTTGGTAAAAGATGACGTGAGAACCTGAGGCGAGAGAAAAGACGCGCGGCTAATGAGACTTGTTAGCGATTCAAATTTATGGAAATGTTATTAGTTGCAGACACCTATCTTTCATGGCTGCCATTTGGCACTGAGGTAATTACAAGCAACAATGGCAGACAAGACCCAGCAGCGCAACAAGCAAACGCGATCAAAGAACGCCACGGAAAGTTCCGTTCGCTGAGCCGGGCCTGGCCGCGGGCAACCGGGCCTCATTAAAGTCCCACTGTGTTGATCACCAATTAACCTGCTTTGTCTGGCTTTTGATGCAACACTGCTACTCCCCACTGATGAAGGTGGGCGTGCGCTGGAGGTGACCATCCCAAGTGGGGCCTGCTGACGAGGGCACGCGCGCTGATTGGTTGATCCCAGAGGGTGATTGACGGCGTGGAGTTAGTGGGCCTCAATAGGGAATAATTAAGGCAAGAATGTGTTTGGGTGACGTGCTGATGAGATGCATCCATCCTGTTGATTGACGTGAAATGATTGTCTCATTTGCACTCCTGTAGAGCGAAATTAGAGCATTTCAGGAAAAACACATTGGCTTCTTTTACACAGAGATCCTTCCAAAATGCATTTATTCATCAGTGCATTTCACACAGAACCTTCAATCAGTAACTATCAGATGCCGCCAGCATTGAAGTCTTGGGTGTTCAACTTTACACATATTGTATGGTGCGCTTTCACACAGGTGACTTCCAAGCTGCGTTGATCATACCTTAGATCCAACATTTCCCGATCAATCGTTGGGATGGTAGAATATTGCCGGGTCCACTTTGTTGTCCCTTATTTTCTAAGTTCCATTAGGGCCGTGACGATTAGTCGACATAATCAACAAATATTTATCGTGGATGCGCCACGTAATGTACTTTTTTATATTCTTCTACCACTAACCCACACCGGAACCTCTAGGGAATGTACATCCAGCCTACTTCTTCCCATCCTGTGTAATTCCTTAATGAAAATATGCAAAGGAACACCTTTTTTTTGTCTTTTTTTTCCTTTTTTGTTTTTTGTACTACCGTTATTTACTTTTTCTGTACTTATCTTTTAGGTTGTTTTTTTTTAGTATATGACATTCACTGTTATGTTTTTTAAAAGTTGTTTTTTTTCCTTTTTTTTGTTTTTTGTACTACCATTTATTTATTTTTTCTGTACTTATTTTTGATTTGTTTTTTAATATGACATTCACTTTAATTATTTATTTTTTCAAGTGCAATGTTTTTAAGGACAATGTATTGTATAATTTAGTGAAATATTATTTTAGTTTTTTTTTAGTATATGACATTCACTGTTATATATTTTTTAAGTTTGTTTTTTCCCCTTTTTTTGTTTTTTGTACTACCATATTTTTTTTATTTGTTTTTTAATGTGACATTCACTTTAAATATTTCTTTTTTTAAGTGCAATGTTAAAGGACAATTTATTGTATAATTTTGTGAAACCATTTTTTAGTTGTTTTTTTTTTTAGTATATTACATTCACTGTTATGTATTTTTTAAGTTAGTTTTTTCCCCTTTTTTTGTTTTTTTTGTACTACCATTTTTTGTATTAGTTTTTTAATATGACATTCACTTTAGTTGTTTATTTCTTATTTTAAGTGCAATGTTAAAGGACAATATATTGTATAATTTTGTGAAACCATTGCGGTTAAGTAATTTAAAAAAAAGAAAATACAAACCTATGTTTAATGTGAACTTTGTGGAGCGGAACTCGTGTTTTACGACGACTTTGCACGAGCAACGAGCACAAGCGTCGTCGTCTTCCTCCTCGTTATCACGGCATTAAACTATACAGTATGAATAAGATACGCATTTATCGTTTTTTAACTAATACCAGTTGTATTTCAAGTGTAAATACAATTACTAAAGTAGCGTAGAAGTTGCTAGTCATGTATCACAAATAGAAATTGACCCATTTGATTTTGTCTGTTCTTAAGCAAAAGGCAAATATAAGTGGACGTGCAAAGTTCATGTTAATACTAATATTCCTAGTTGTAAATAAAGAGCAGATAACAAGTACTATTTTTTAAAGTAGCATTCCTTTAGGTCAGCAGTTCTCAAACGTTGTTCATTCGATGTGGCTCTCCAAGTACCACCATAATGACCAACATTGGAATGCAGTAGCGTAGTAGGCTTAAATATCCATTAAAAACAAGGCAGAGGTTTTATTTAACAAGTATATTTAATAGTTGTGGCCACTGTGACAGTACACACAGTTTGAACAGTAACACTGTTTGAATATAGGAAAATAAAACAATGTACTTCACTAATGGGAATTTTTTTTTTTTTCCTTTTTGCAAATCACTGCTTTAGGTGGCTGATGAAAGCTAAATAATCATAACAGTACTGGATTAAAAAAGGTTTTCATGAATTTAAATTCAAGTTTACAGAATATCTTGCAATGTAATCAATTTATTTTTCTTTGTGTTTATTGACTTTGTGTGATAAAGTAAAATCATTCATTCCCTAGTAATTTATGTTTTTTCTGTTACAATTTACCTTAATAGCTTTTGGGAATGATTTAAGATAAAGTCATGTAAAGCAATAATCGTTTGGCTAGTCGATTAATCGAAAAACATAATCGCTGACTATTCGACTAATGAAATGGTGTATCCATGCTGTTTATGCACTTTAACACAGGCGTCATCCTGCCTCTATTTCAGGTTCAGTAGCACCTCTAGAAAATAAACAGCTTGGTGGATCTGACTACATATCCAAAGCCAAAAAATCGCCAAGTGGATTCAGAAATGTTGTTCCCATTTTGTTAACACAAAAAAAGCCAGGTAGCGAGAAAGTGGTTGTGGATTTGTTTATTCCGTATTTCCGTTTTCCACACTTTTTTTTCCCCGTTTCGCTGGTCTGTCTCTGACAAAACTTTTTTTTTTTTTTCTGTCTTTCAAGTTTCGACCGTGCCCTCTCTCTCCCTTCCGCTGCACGCAAAAAAGATCAACCAACAAGGTAAAGTGGATTGTTTTTGTTTTTTAAACCATTTTTAATTCCTAATCATTTTAGCGACCTGGCTGGTAAAGTTAAGTTTTGTGATGTCAGCAGGGAGGCTGCATACGAGGACAGCTCAACTAGTTGTTGTTTTGACTTTGTTATTAAATAGAAAGTTGAACCATGACCCCCTATGTCTAAGTCTAAGTTGTCATGTTTGTTTGACAACAATACTGTATAGCGCTTTGTATTGAGTTCAAAGTGTACAAACTTTTACTAAAATACGGACTTTTGTCGGGGCTGAAATCTATTATTCGTTTTCATATTGTTTCTTATGGAGAAACTTTCTTCAATATACAAACTTTTCAAGAACCACTAAAATTCGTAAAATGAGGTTCCACTGTGCGTTTTTTAACATCATTAAATCTCTAGTTATAAATGAACACTTAGCTAACAGTCGCTGAAGAATCCTCGAAGTGTCGTTGCTGCGGCCGTCGTCAAATACTTCGTCACATCCTGTTTAATTCCTCTCAATTAGAACTGGGCTTCAATGTGCTGAAACCTCGGACTTGAGTTATATAATTTATATATCATTAGCCGTGTCGTTAGCATTGAGCTACTGCGTTGTTTCCGCTGTTGTTGTTCGATATCGCTCACGTCCAAAAGGCTCGCCAATGTTCATTTTCAGTTCAGTTTAATTGTTTATATAGCACATTTAAAAACAACCCCAGTTGGCTAGAGTACTGTACAGACATACTGTAAGAAACATGTTTTAAATAGTGCAAAACAGTGTCACATGTTATTGATGAGGCAGGGGTCAAATAAGATGTTTTAGTCTCAACTTACAATGAGAAAAAAATACGTAAACCATTGTTTACGTATCTCTTTTTTTACGTATCTCCATCGTCATGGAAACGGATATTCATCAAGCGGGATTAATCTATTGTGATCATAATAATACAAAATAACACCTGTACTGTAATACATATAAGACTTCATGTAGGTCAACACATTTAAATTTTGTTAATAAAAAATACAAAAACATTTGAATACTTTTAAATAACTACAAAAAATGCAGAAATATTTTTTAATTAAAAAAGTCAACATCGAAGAAAATTTAAATATATTATTTCCTAAAGATCTATTTATTACGATAATACAAATACTTAGTAATTTACACTTTAAGAAAATGAATACAAGTGCAAAAATATGTTTAAATATATACACATTTTTACAAAAATATATACTAAATAATTAGCCTGAAAAATCAAATGATTAATGATGTAATTACAAATATTACATAATTTACAATTTCTAAAAGTACATCCATATTTTTTAAAATATTTATGCACTAACATATAAATAATGTATTTTTTACAAGAAAATGTACTAAATGAAGAGCCTAATTAATTTTGTACTTACAAAAAATAAAAACACCTAAATATTTACACTTTAAAAAAAGAAGTACAAAATAACTCCCAAAAGCGCAGAAATATATTTGCAGTAAGTAGAAAATTTACAAAGAAAATAAGTAAATACATTTTTACAAGAAAACATACAAAATAATAATAATACAAAATAAGACCTGTACTGTAATACATATAGGACTTCATGTAGGTCAACACATTTCAATTTTGCTTAAAAAAATACAAAAAGTAGACTGTGAAGGTGACAATATGTAATGATGGGTAACATTTACGTTTGAACCGATACCAAGTACCGGGAATTGGTACCGGTACTCAATGGTATCAATTTTTGGTACTTTTGTGTGTATTTACTAAAAATATATTGTTTTTGATAGTAAATTATAATTGTTTTTATTGCAAAATTTAAAAATGAGATGATTATGATAACTGCTGTCAGTTATTTCTGAGTCTCTATTACAGTTACAAGTCCAAAACTTTAGATTGCAGTGGTCTATAGTTTTGGTGCTTTGTCTTCAGTCCAGTCTTTGCTCTCGAGTCTTTTGTTGCGCCCTAAAAAGTGTTAATAGTGTAAATATTGTACTTGCGCACTAGCCGTGCATCTTTGTTGTAGTTTTCATTACCAAATGTTGAAATCTCTTTTTTTACCTATCTCGATCGTCATGGAAATGGAAGTCCCGCTTGATGAATATCTATTGTGATCTTGATAATAAAAAAAATAAGACCTGTAATGTAATACATATAAGACTTCATGTAGGTCAACACATTTCAATTTTGCTTGAAAAAACGCTCCAACGTAAGTAAAGTAAGGACTTGTAACTGTAATAGAGACTCAGAAATAACTGACAGCAGTTATCATAATCATCTAATGTTTGAATGTTGCAATAAAAAATTAGGTTTTACGATCAAAAACAATATATTTTTAGTAAATACACGCTAAAGTACCAAAAATTTTACGTTTGAACCGATACGGTACCAATTCCCGGTACTTGGGAATCGATATAGGTACTCAATGGTACCAATTTTTGGTACTTTTGTGTGTATTTACTAAAAACGTATTGTTTTTAATAGTAAAATACATTTTTTTATTGCAACATTTAAACATGAGTTGATTACGATAACTGCTGTCAGTTATTTCTGAGTCTCTATACAGTTACAAGTCCAAAGGATTGCAGTAGTGGTGCTTTGTCTTCAGTCCAGTCTTTGCTGTCTAGTCTTTTGTTGCGCCCTAAAAAGTGTTAATAGTGTAAGTATTGTACTTATTGCACACTAGCCGTGCATCTTTGTTGTAGTTTTCATTACCAAATTTGGAGTTGTTGGAATCTATTTTTGACCTATCTCGATCGTCATGGAAACGGAAGTCCCGCTTGTTGAATATCTATTGTGATCATGATAATAAAAAAATAAGACCTGTACTGTAATACATATAAGACTTCATGTAGGTCAACAAATTTCAATTTTACCTGAAAAAACGCTCCAACGTAAGTAAAGTAAGGACTTGTAACTGTAATAGAGACTCAGATATAACTGACAGCAGTTATCATAATCATCTGGTTTTTAAATGTTGCAATAAAAAATGAGATTTTACCATCAAAAACAATACATTTTTAGAAAATACACTCTAAAGTACCAACAATTTTACATTTGAACCGATACGGTACCAATTCCTGGTACTTGGTAATCAATATAGTTACTCAATGGTACCAATTTTTGGTACTTTTGTATTGTATGTATAACGTATTGTATTGCTGTCTAGTCTTTTGTTGCACCCTAAAAAGTGTTAATAGTGTAAGTATTGTACTTATTGCGCACTAGCCGTGCATCTTTGTTGTAGTTTTCATTACCAAATTTGGAGTTGTTGAAATCTGCATTTCAAATAGTTTATGCTATTAGCATCAAGTCAGCGCCTTTTTGGAAACGTGGAGCCCTGCTTTACTGACCTTGGAGCGTTTTTTTGAGTCAGTTTCTTTGTTGGCATGGAAAGTTGCAACATTACATAGAGGTAGTTTGGCCGAGTCTGCTCTCAGTGCTGCTGGAGTAATCCCGAAGAGTCAGGCGTGGCGTTTACGCGCAACCCAGGTACCGTAACATGGCACCTTTTGAATTTTACGTTAATCAGCGGAATTTGGTCAGTGCCAAAAAGTACCGGATTGGCTACTAATGTGTCATTTTTGCATAGCAGTATTATTTAAATGTCCGACTCTTTGCAAAAATCCTGTACTGGCGACCTGTTCTAAAATATGAAATAGAAAGTTTCAAATATATGACGTCAACTTGATGTCATGCCAAGTCCAGCAGGTGTGTTTCAATGTCGTGAAGCAACAAGCATGAAGTTATTAAGTGGATGAATTAAGTGACCGGCGCCGTGAGAGGAAGATTAGCGCTGCAAGCAGATGAATAGATGAGGCAATCTCTCGGCTGATTAGAAACCGCCGAGCGGCCAACAAATAGGTGGCCAGTCTTAACTTTCATTATGGCGGCGTGGAGGTCATATTTAAAATGAGAGACTAGCTGCTCATCACAATATTGCTGGATTATCAGCTACCTGCGAAGAAAGCCAGCCGCCCCCCCGGCTCCGAGGTCGATAAGAGTTTGACTGCATTTGGAATTAATTTTCCTCAGCTTAGAGAGTCGGGCTCCTATCTTGTTATTGATCACAGCGTTAATCCATAACCAAGCTCATCCTTTCCCCCGCCGAACCAGCAGGAAAATAGAAAAGGCTCACCGTGGAGGACACTTGAGTGGAAACAAGAAGGAGAAGAGACGTGGAATACCCCACTTCATCTTTTTCTCTTTCATTCATTTTTCTCTCCATTGCATTGATTTCCGCGACAGCAGGGGCTCGTCACACCTCGCCTCCTTTATCTGTTTGTCTTTTCCAACAGAGGGACCTCCACTGTGGATGAAATGTAGCCCACGACCCTTGACCTTTTGGGGTTCAGCATTTGTCTCCAGTCCAGTGACCACAAACAACCCCTGGTTTGCTGTAAATGTCAGCGCGGCGGAGTCTCCGCCCTCTCGCCTGTGAAGCACAATGCTGCGCTCAACCTGCACTAATAGGACACTTTGATGGCGGCGCCGTCATCGCTGTCCTGTATTTGATATCTCACACACACTGGGTGTGTATTAGCACACCTTTGGCTTCCTGTGCTACTGATTAGCACTGCACTGCCCAATTGACTATCCAATTGGCCGGTATTAAAATATATTAACATAGATTTTTTTATTTATTTACAACAACATGTCCAAAATATATTTCAATTATTTATTGAAAACCAAATAATAAAAATACCTAATCATTTTACACTAGAACATTTGTAGTAATTTTCACTTTTTAAGAAAATGTATTAAAGTGCAAAAATATGTTTTTCAATATATACACATTAACATAGAAAACAACTCTTATTTTACAAAAATGTATACTAAATATATAAATACATACTAAATAATTAGCAATATATTTTTTATTTATTTACAAGAACACATCCAAAATATATTTCAATTATGTATTGAATACCAAATAATAAAAATACCTAATTATTTTACACTTTACATTTTTTTAAATAACTACAAAAAATGCAGAAATATTTTTTAATAAAAAAAATCTACATAGAAAACATTTCAAATGTGTTGTTTCCTAATTACCTATTTAATTACGATAATACAAATACTTAGTAATTTACACTTTGTGAAAATGTATAAAAGTGCATACATGTTTTTTTAAATATACGCACATTAACATGGAAAAAAACTCTTATTTTTACAAATATATATACTAAATATATAAATAAATACTAAATAATTAGCCATATATGTATTATTTTTTATTTACAAGAACATGTCCAAAATATTTTTTCAAATATTTATTGAATACCAAATATTAAAAATACCTAATTATTTTACACTTGAAAATGTTTTAAATAACTACAAAAAATGCAGAAATATTTTTTGATTAAAAAAAACAACATAGAAGACAATTTTCATTTATTATTTTCTAATTATCTATTTAATTACGATAATACAAATAATTTACACTTTTTAAGAAAATGTATAAAAGTGCAAAGCTATTTTTTAAATATATAAACATTAACATCGAAGAAACCTTATTTTTACAAAAATATATATAAATCAAAAGATTAATGATGTAGTTACAAATATTACATAATTTACACTGTTTTAAGAACATGTATAAAGGTACAGAAATATTTTTTTTTAAATATATGTGCAGTAACAGAAATATATATATATATATTTTTTTTTTTAACAAGAAAATGTACTAAATAAATAGCCTAATTAATTTAGTAATTACAAAAAATACAAACACCTAAATATTTACAGTTTAAAAAAAGAAGTACAAAATAACTCCCAAAAGCGCAGAAATATATTTACAATAAGTAAAACAATTTACAAAGAAAACTAACATTTATTTTTACACGAAAACATACCAAATATAAAGCCTAATAAATCACATCATTAATTTGTGTAATAATAAATATTTTAAACCATAAACGTGTTTAATAAAATGTAAATATAAATGTAAATACTTTTTATATATTTTTCCCCATATATTTAGAATGGCCCTCATAAAAGCTGAAGTGGCCCCTTATAGGTGAGGAAATATAAAAATTTGCTTCCACAAACAAATTATTATGAAAATGTCATATTTCTACTAACTACAGTGTGTGATTTTAGCACTGGTAATTTACTGAGAGAACAGCTTTGCTCATGTACCAAATGAGCAATTAACTGATGCTTTTAACATTCTTTTATCTTCCTTTAGCGTCTAATGCAGTTTAGAATATCCATCCATCCATTTTCTACCGCTTGTCCCTTATATGAAATGTTATTTTAGATACATATTTCAGCCTTTCCTCTCAATGCACGGCCAATGGACTGTTCAAAAGACATTGGTTGCAGTTAAATATTTTTGAAGCAGTGCGCCTCGCCCTTCCCCCTTTCAATAAACACACACACACACTTTTTCTCCTGTGCGGTCCTCCCAAGGTTGGTGTCTCTGCGTTAGGAGTCTATTGTTGCCCACCGCTGGATAATACCCTTATTAATTGTACCTCTTTGTAAGGTGTCAGCTGCAGCCTCAGATTGAGATGGATGGATCTCTGGAGTCTGCTCTCTGGCCTCCACAGACGCTCTATCTCTGCTGCACGGGCCTGCATGTGTGTGTAAGTGTGTGTGTGTGCCTGAACACTCACAGCAATTTTTTTTTGTTATTATTACATGTTAGACAAAAAACAAAAAGGAATCTCCTTCTGCCTAAGATAATTACCAAAATATCTACAGTCCCGATCCACAGCAGTGATAAATATCCTTTATTCCGTGTCCTGCAGAAATAAAGTTAATTAGGTGGATTGAAGCCTCGGTGAGATCAACAGCATTAACATCAAATCCTTTCCCTCTCATTAAAGGAAAGAGGCCAGTTAATTGATGCATATTAATCCTGGCTGATGCTCATTTTAGCTGGAGAAAGAAGACACCAGAGTCTTCGTCTTCGAACTGTTTAGGTTTGATCAGTAACCCAAACAACATTTCCCACTTTTAAAGTTGAACAGTTGTTTTTCACCACACAAAGAAGCAAAAAGGCCTACTTAAATTCAATTTTAAGCCACATGCATCACTATAATGGAGAAGAACCATATGACTCCCCTCAGCCAATCAGGGAAGATAATTATCTTGAAGGTGTATCATTTTTACGTTTGAAAAAACTACTAAAGCAGGGGTGTCAAACGTAAGGCCCGTGGGATGAGTTTGCTAAGTATAAAAATGAGCTGAAATTTTTGAATGAAAGAAACCACTGTTCTAAATGTGTCCACTAGATGTCGCAATAGCAATTCTTTGTATCTTTGTAGGTGACGCTACATGTTAAAAAAAAAAAAAAACACGTTAGTGCACCAGTCGAGGAAAATGAGCAAACTACATAAATAACATCCTGTAATTTGATTTTGATATTATTTTTTTATCTTGATAGTTTGAAAATTAACACCTATGAGTTGACTGATGAACATTATCACATCATTTATTCAGAAAGTATAAATAACGACAAATAAAAATAGAATACTATTAACTGCAACATGTAAGTGTAAAAAAAAAAAAAAAAAAACATGATTTGTACAATTTAAGAATGTGCTTGTTCTATTTTTAAACAATTAAATAAATAGCCTTTATTTTTAAGTTATCGTGCCGTGATTTTACCACTTGGGAGTAGATTTTTCTCCATGAGTTTGACACCCCTGTACTAAAGATTTTTTTTATTTTTTTTTCCAATGTCACTTAAATTTGATTTGTGCCCTCTTTGAATCCGCTTCATGATCGGATTTTTGCAGGGATGTTGCTGTCTTCCATTGCATTGTCAAGACTTCACTTCCTGCTTGAAGTGAGACCAAATTGTTATTTTTTTCTACGTTGTTGCCTGTGTGTTTTTGGTAAATTAATTAAAACCAAAAATCTATTACAATTTTGTTTTTATTAAAACGGTGTCCAAAGTGCTGGCCCCCAGAGGAAGAAAACAAAAACAGTAAAAATGTCAACAAAAAAAGCAAAAAGACAATGTATGAGTAAAGGTGTAAATTTTGGTACTAATAATAATAATAATAATACAGTTCATCACTGATAACACAAACCTGACACACATTTTTGACTTCAAATATATATAATGAATGTTTAAAAAAAATCACAAAATAAAATTAAAATTGACTTTACATATGCAACCCTTGTTGTAAAAGGTTTGAACACCCCGTATATAATATAATTTAAAAACATTTATTTTTTAACATTAATAATATATGTATTTATTTAAGAATAAATACACATATGTCAAAACAGTTTATTCAAAAATAATTTCATTATATTAAAAATGTGAAATTCAATTATTTAAAAAAAACAAACTTGGTGATCCATTGCAAAAGATCTGACGAAAACCGAAGCAACTTTTCTTTTAAGAAAAAGCATAATGACTTTGTTCCGGATGCACAAAAAATATACACATGACACATTTTATAGAGAATATTTCCAGTTTTACATGCTGAAAACAATGCAAAATACTTGTAAATGGGGACTGAAATAGAAGAAAAACAATTTTTTTATTCAACACTATTAATGGCGAAGACGGCAATGAGCAGAGAGAACCAAGCTACATTCTTTCTTGAATTCAATTGTGTTTCTCACCTTCTTTATCAAAGCACTGGCACTCGCTAGTTTTTGTAGTCTGCAAACAAGGACTATTGCACGCAATGTTTAGCCAAACATGCTAACTGTGGATTTAGCAACAATATGATCCTCACATTGTCACACTGCCTCGGACTGCGCAGGCGGGGAAAAACGAAGCACAAATCCCCTGGAAGAAAAAAAAAAAAAGAAGCACGGGACATGAAATGATCCACTCCCCTCAGATCCATTTAGTGAGGCCTTGCACGTTTTCAAAGTGTCAATTGTTTTCGTCTCTTGGAGTGTAGATGGAATGTTTGAATTCCACTATTAAGTGCGGCGCCCGCTGAGTTAAATTACGGTCCCGGGGCCGCCGGGTGGGAGTAATCAATAAAAATACACGAGGCGCCCGTGTAATGTGTCTGCTCCGAGCAGCGGGGACGCCGTCCCCCTTAGCCTGCCCCCCAGCAGGTTAGATAAATATGATAGTGAAACGGGGCACAGCGGATTATATGATATCAATGTGGAATCAGCCGAGTGCTATTACTCTCTCCCAGCCCACTGTGAGGGCTATTGACCAGGGCTGAGCTGTCCTCACCTCCAACCAGGAGTCTCCATTTCACTTAACTCTCACTCTTCATGTTCTATATGCAACATACTGACGTGTACCATGTGACCCCTCCCCTCAGACAATTAGCTGATGTTGTTATTGGGCGCTCATACACTAACCTCATATCGCCGGTCCACTCGCACTCCTATTGATTAACTTTGGTTCCACGGATCAAACCTAAGAGGCCATTATCAGCGTCTTCCCGGGACGGAGCTGTACGGCCCTCCTGGCGGGTCACCACCTCTCTGGCCTTTGTGGGCCTGCATGTAACCCGGCCCCCCGCCCCCCTCCGGCGCTCAAGGCGTCATTATCATGCTTGTGTTAAATGACACGCGGGTCAACACGGGCGCTCCGTGTTGATGTCTGGCATGTGAGCAATCGCGTCGCCAAATGCCACGCGGACGCTTTATCGATCGAGATGTGAGCGAGGCGGAGAAGACAAGATTATGCATGTCGGCACAGGAGTCTTGAACGTCACTCACAAATGACAAATAAATTAAAGTAGTCAGGAAAAGGCCCGCGGTCTCACTTGTACCCTCTTTGGAATAAAGCTGGATTTTACATTTTGGGGAGGGGGAACTGTCACGTATTTTAAATTTAGTGGTGCTTCGGTTTGTTACAAAATACTTGTATCGCAAATCGATAAAGTGAAATCAACTTGGGCCCCAAAAAGCACAAATTTGAACAAAAAACAATTTTTACACAATAAATATTGTTTGAAAAAAACAATAACCAGGGCATCCTCAACCTAAGGGGGGGCCCTGGGACTGAGGGGGTTTTGGGACTATATATACACACACATATACATATATGGATACTTATATAATATAGATTTTTGATTTCTTTGAATCAAGTAAAAATTGTTACAAACAAGAATTGCGATTATTTCAAAAATACATGTTTTTGATTTTGATTAAAAAAAAAAAAAATCTATTACATACAGTATATATGTGTATATATATATATATCTATATATATATATATATATATAGATATATATATATATGCGACGAGCCACTTTTGGGGGAAAATTTTGGCTTCCAGAAGATAGATGTATGTGTGTATATATATATATATATATATATATATATACACACTACCGTTCAAAAGTTTGGGGTCACATTGAAATGTCCTTATTTTTTAAGGAAAAGCACTGTACTTTTCAATGAAGATAACTTTAAACTAGTCTTAACTTTAAAGAAATACACTCTATACATTGCTAATGTGGTAAATGACTATTCTAGCTGCAAACGTCTGGTTTTTGGTGCAATATCTACATAGGTGTATAGAGGCCCATTTCCAGCAACTATCACTCCAGTGTTCTAATGGTACAATGTGTTTGCTCATTGGCTCAGAAGGCTAATTGATGATTAGAAAACCCTTGTGCAATCATGTTCACACATCTGAAAACAGTTTAGCTCGTTACAGAAGCTACAAAACTGACCTTCCTTTGAGCAGATTGAGTTTCTGGAGCATCACATTTGTGGGGTCAATTAAACGCTCAAAATGGCCAGAAAAAGAGAACTTTCATCTGAAACTTGACAGTCTATTCTTGTTCTTAGAAATGAAGCCTATTCCACAAAATTGTTTGGGTGACCCCAAACTTTTTAACGGTAGTGTATATATATATATATATATATATATATATATATATATATATATATATATATATATATATATATATATATATATATATATATATATATATATATATATATATATATATATATATATATATATATATATATATATATATATGTGTGTGTGTGTGTGTGTATATTAGTGTTGTCCCGATATTAATATTTTGGTACCGGTACCAAAATTATTTCGATACTTTTCGGTACTTTTCTAAATAAAGGGGACCACAAAAAACTGCATTATTGGCTTTATTTTAACAACTAATTTTACGGTACATCAAACATATGTTTCTTATTGCAAGTTTGTCCTTCAATAAAATAGTGAACATACAAGAACACTTGTCTTTTATTTGTAAGTAAACAAACAAAGGCTCCTAATTTACCTGCTGACATGTGCAGTAACATATTGTGTCATTTATCATTCTATTATTTTGTCAACGTTATTAAGGACAAGTGGTAGAAAATGAATTATTAATCTAGTTGTTCATTTACTGTTAATATCTGCTTACTTTCTCTTTTAACATGTTCTACCTACACGTCTGTTAAAATGTAATAATCACTTATTCTTCTGTTTTTTGGATACTTTACATTCGTTTTGGATGATACCACAAATTTGGGTATCAATCCGGTACCAACTCGTTACAGGATCATACATTGGTCATATTCAAAGTCCTCATGTGTGCAGGGACATATTTCCTGACTTTATTAACATAATATAAATAAAAAAAACCGAAAGAAGAAGTTTTGATGCTAAAAAATATTGACGTAATGATAGTAGTATCGACTAGATACGCTACTGTACTTGGTATCATTACAGTGGATGTTAGGTGTAGATCCACCCATGGCGTTTATTTACATTTTGACGCCGGTGAGCTACGGTGTGTAGTACTTTTCAGAGGTTGTATAGTACCGAAGAAGATTCATTAGTATCGCGGTACTATACTAATACCGGTATACCGTACAACCCTAGTGTGTATATATAAACATATAAATATATATTCATTTATATGTGTGTGTATATATTTACTGTTATGTTGTTGAATATTGTTGTCAACAAATTAAAATACAGCTTCACCACTTAAGTCATATTTTTTGCGCTTGAGAAACTTCGTTATGACTTTAGCTCCAGACTTCTTCTGTGTATTTGATATTGTCATTACTGCCACAAGTGGCGGAAAAGTGTATTACAACTGATACGGATGACAGCTGATGAACAGATATTGGGGGCTCACAGCCCAACAATGATTAAGAAACACTGCATTAGAGAGGCTGACTTCTACAGTATCAACAGCTTTTCCATATTCTCATGGATAAATGTCTGCCATTTTGGGATTATTTTAATGTTCTTAGCTAGTGGTAATATATAATATATTATTATATATAATCATCGACTCCTGCTTTAGGAACAGTATTACCTCGGTCATATTTGTTGGTGATCTATTTCTCTAATTCAATGAATATAATCTACTTCTTTTTGTTAGCAATGTCCTTCACGATCATGTTCGTCCTTGCCATGATTGGAAAACCTAAGTTATGTCTTGCTAGCTATTACTGCAACTACCGACCGAGTCAGTTCTTTCTTGCGGGATTCACTGTGACATTTGCTACGCTAGCTATAAACATGAAGCATAACAATTAGCAGAGATGGCTTGTTTACCAAAAAAACTTGTGAGCTGGGGTACTTGTAAGCAGAGAATCGCTTTAAACATTGTGGATTGCTAATACAGAGTTTATTTTATGTGTATTGTAGTATCTTGAAGTTCAAACGCTCCAAAATTTGTCAAATTCGGAAAATGTTTCTAAAAAAAAATTACTAATTTTTTACCGCTATCACATGTGACGTCCGCAAAGATAAGTAGATTTCATTTCAACTAAAAGCATTCAATTTTGTAAAACATACATATTTAAAGTCAAGACTTTGTGTCAGGTTTGTGTTATCGGTAGCAAAATTGAAACCATTTACATTGTCTTTTTGCTGTTTTGGTTAAATTTTTACGGGGTTTTTTTTGTTAAATCAAAGTGCCCCCGGGCCACACTTTGGACACCGCTTTAATAAATAATAATAAAAAATTTATTAATTTAACAAAATCAATTAAAATTTACCTAACAAAGTAAAGCTCATGCAGCTCTACTTTGTTAGGTTTCCACTTCCTGTTTTAGCTTAATTCCTGTTGGCTTTTATCTACAGATGTATTTTCCAGGGTGTACAAAGGACTTTAGGTTTGGATCTTTGACACAGTCAAGATGTCAACTGTTGGCACTAGCTGGTTAACTGCTACCTAGTTAGTTGCTCACTGGTTCGTTGTGTGAATGTTTTACTTAATACTAGTTGTTATATATATATATATATATATATATATATATATATATATATATATATATATTTAGCTACCGCACATAAATCACATTTTAGCTCAAGTTGGAACTTATACATACATTTAAGTCACTATGTGTGAAGGACATAACATACAGTACCAGTAATAAAAAGATAAAATACAAAAATTAAAAGAAACGTTAATGAAAATAGAGAACAATTTCTCTGTTTTACAATGAAAACACCTCAAGAAAATGTACTTGCTGCTTTATCGTATACAACAACTTCGTCGTAAACGTTATGCAAATTAACACGAGTCTTAAACCACATGAACATGAAAAAAACCTTACAGACGTCCCTTTCGCTTCATTTGGCGCACTGCCGCCAGAACAATCTTCCTTATGCTTTGTAGAAATGTAAAAAGTTATACGTAAAAAAATGCTTTCTAACTTTGGAGGTTGCACTGCATAAATGAATATAAACATCGTAATAAATACATTTATATGTTGAATAAAAGGGTGTCTCGAGTAAAATAAATGATGGAAATATAAATGTGCTTTTTAACACTTTTTATGTTAAATGGAAAAAATAATATCTTAATTAATTTTATTTTTTCATTAGTTTGTGACAGAGATGAGTGTGAAAACAGGACATAATGGTATAATGAGATAAATTACAAAATAAAACACCCAACAGTGTCGATTCTCAAACTGGTACGCAGGCTCCATCTACTGGTACTTAAGTGATTAGTGTTTTATTTTCCCACATTCCAACACAGTGTTACTGTTCAAACTGTGTGTAATGTTACAGTCACCGAAAATATTAAATGAACTTGTTAAGTAAAACCTCTGCCTTGTTTTTAATGAATACTCAGGCCTACTATGCTACTGCATTTTATTGTTGGTCATTATGAAGTTGCACTTGTTAAAAAAAGTTCTACGGGATAAAAAAAAAAAAAAAATAGAACAAATGAAATTTCTGCCTTTTTTAGCGTCAAGTCACGTTTTATGTGAGAGGAATTAAAGACGCTACATTTATTTTTTTGTTAGTTTTAGTCAAAACTGGGACTGAGATGAGTATGGAAGCAGGCAATGATGGTGTATTGAGACAGATTTCAAAATAAAACACCTTACAGGATATTTAAAAAAAGATGAGTAGAATACATTTGCTTCCTTTATTTGCATCAGGACACTTTAAGTGAGATGGAAGAAAAAAGAAGCTCTCCATTTATTATCTTTTATTGGAAATTGTGACAGAGATGATTATTGGAAACAGGAAATGAAGGTGTGATGAGAACAGTCAAAATAAAACACCATAGAGGATTAAATAAGATAATAGATGTAAAATGCGCTTCTTAGCCAATACTGATGTCAAATAAATCAAAAATGGTACAGTTTTTGTCGCCTCACACACTTGTTTGGCACAAGCTCATTTGCATAATAAGGTCATCTCCGGGATGGAAGTTTGGCGGCATCTCTTGTCTCTTAGCAACACATTTCCAATGCTCCTTGGCACTTATCGCTCCTCTTCTCTGCTCTAATGAAATGCCACCCAGCCAGCACACACACACTTCATACAAATCAATATATGTGACAGCGGTGCAGGAAATGTCGCCTCTTTGCTCACTATATCTTCTTTTTTTTGTGTGCTGCAGGCTGTTTATGAAGAAGTGAGCCCAATGAGCAGGTAATTGGAGACACCTGCAAAACAAAAAGACATGGCCATCGATTTAAGAAAGGAGCATTTATTAGACAAAAGGGAGACATTTTAATAAGGAAAAAAATCACCTGCCAAGCTGTGACTCCCCTATAAGTCTGCTAAAAGTCCTTAATATTAGGTCACACTTATGTCTCATCAGCCTGAAGATGATGCCGTTGGCAACTGCAGCCCATAATAACAGCAAATAATTATAATAATAGCTAATAATTACCTCTCTGGTGACCATGGTGGTTGCCTTGGTCACATGGGGTCCTAAAGCAGGGGTCAAAGGTCAAACTTGTGCACATTTATCACATTGTCAGCACATCTTGCACCTGCAGTCAGACAATATTAAGATACATACAATATGTATTTATATTACAGTTGCTTAAACGCCTGTGAAAGTACAGGAAGTGGCACTCCACTCACCGGCCTTAACATTAGGTACACCTGCACCTTTTTAATATTTCAATAATTGATAGTAGAAGCAATGCATTTCTACATCAATTCAAAGTGGTGGTCTCTACTAGTCCAAAAACAGACAAACTGATTGCATTTTTTTGTTTTTCTTTCTTTCCACCCTTAAAAAATTGCCTTAAATGTTTAGTTTTTGAGGGGCGGGGCTGGTCTTTTTTTTGTCATTCAAATTATATTATAATCCATTGCAAAAACGTCTTCTATTTTATTGATAAAGCAAGACTAAAAATGACAGGCATATGGAAAAAAAGTTATTTTATGTAATTATTTACCAGATTCATATTTTTGTAATTAATACAACGTGAGGTAATAAATAATAAATACATGTTAGTAAAAATAAAATAAAATTGGATTATTATACCTTTTTAAAAATTGGCAATACATATCAAACGTGATAGAAAAGTATTTTCAATCAATAAGGATCAGTATATTAAAAAATTTTAACCACAGGTTTTTGTTTTTTTTAAAAAAAATTTTTTTTAGTCGAAATTGTGACAGGGATGATATTGGGAACAGGAAATGACGCATTGGTGAGATAAAATTCAAAACACAATATCACATCTAACTGCTGAACTGGGATTTTATTTGGTTTGGTTATGGGTCTTTTTTTTTGCACTACAGAATCACAATCTAGTCTATAATATTTATCATTGATGCTATTTATAACCTACTCGTTTTCTATCCTTTACAGTACTTAAAATACATTTCCTAAAATATTTCGTTTTTTTTTTTAGTTATTATTAAATCAATCTTTTAGAAAATAAACTTTATTTCAGATGAATTATTTTTTTAAACCAATGCATTGCCAAATTATTATATTTACTCATTTTCAGTTTGTTTTTTAAATTATTTCTATTGAACTCTCCTTGTGTGTTTACCTGCACAGGGGTCTTTTACTGGTGCCCCCCCCACGAACCCCCAACCCCCATTTTTTTTAAATAGGCTCACAGATTTAAATGTCACCAAACGACTAATTATTTGCTTTTTAATTGCGACCTAATCCGCCCCTGCGTGTTGTGTGAAATTCCACCCACGCAAACTGTTGGCAATAACAAACCTTTGCTGAACCTTATTGATCGCCACCCGCGTGTGCGTGTGCATGTGCTCGCACCCGCGGCTGATGTCAAATGTTTTTATTCACACTCAAATTGTTGTCTTCATCTTCTGCTTCCATGTGACACAACATTAAATATCCATAATATAATTATTTACTATTGTAATTCGTTTAAAATAACATTTTATTCAAACGAATTAGACATTTGTACCATTTATTTATATTAAAATAGCATATAGTTTTTAATAATAATACGAATAAATACTTCAATTGTATTTCATCAACAATTCTGAAATATTTCTTAAAGTAAAATGTGCCAAATGTTGTTCTTTATTTTT
>NC_084733.1:70188526-70198526 GCF_033978785.1 Entelurus aequoreus | reverse complement strand
TTACTGTAATTGGAAAAATGGTACTAAGGAAGATTTCATGGTAAGTTTCTAGCAACTGAGCGGCCAAATCTATGACCATTTTTTACTATAAATTGAAGAACAGATTCTGGCGACGAAGCTGCTACTTTACCCTAATATCAACGTTCCCTGTTTGTACAGCGCATTGCTTTTACTTGGAAAACTGTTTTTATCGCTAAATTGAGGCAAATCTACATTCCCTGTTTTTACAGTTACTATCATTGGAAAAATGGTACTAAGGATGATTTCACGGTAAGTTTCTAGCAACTGAGCTGCCAGGTTTTTCCGTAAAATCTATGGCCATTTTTAACTATAAATTGAAGGACAGATTCTGGCGACAAAGCTGCTACTTTACCCTAATATCAACGTTCCCTGTTTTTACAGTGCATTACTTTAAATGGAAAAATGTTACCAAAAATGATTTATTTCACTGTAAGTTTCTGGCTACTGAGCTGCCAGGTTTTTACCTTCAAATCTATGGCCATTTTTTTACTATAAATTGAAGAAAAGATTCTGGCAACGAAGCTGCTACTTTACCCTAATATCAATGTTCCCTGTTTTTACAGTGCATTACTGTAAATGGAAAGATGGTACCAACAATGATTTATTCCACTAAGTTTTTGGCAACTGAGTTCCCAGGTTTTTACCTTCAAATCTATGACCTTTTTTTTTTTTATACAGCGCATTGCTATGAATTGGAAAACTTTTTTTATTGTTAAATTCTGCCGAATCTACGTTCCCTGTTTTTATAGTTACTATCATTGGAAAAATGGTACTAAGGATGATTTCACAGTAAGTTTCTAGCAACTGAGCGGCCAAATATATGGCCATTTTTTACCATAAATTGAAGAACATATTCTGGCAACGAAGCTGCTACTTTACCCTAATATCAACATTCCCTGTTTTTACAGTGCATTACTGTAAATGGAAAAATGGTACCAACAATGATTTATTTCACTAAGTTTCTGGCAACTGAGCTACCAGGTTTTTACCTTCAAATCTATGGCCTTTTTTTTTTCTTTTTTTTTTTTACAGCGCATTGCTATAAATTGGAAAACTGTTTTTATTGTGAAATTCTGGCGAATCTACGTTCCCTGTTTTTACAGTTACTATCATTGGAAAAAATGGTACTAAAGATGATTTCATGGTAAGTTTCTAGCAACTGAGCGGCCAAATCTATGGCCATTTTTATCATAAATTGAAGAACAGATTCTGGCGACGAAGCTGCTACTTTACCCTAATATCAATATATATGTTTTTACAGTGCATTACTGTAAATGGAAAAATGGTACCAACGATGATTTATTTCACTGTAAGTTTCTGGCAACTGAGCTGCCAGGTTTTTAGAGTAACATCCTCTAGAGGTCCGTATGAACGTGCGTTACATTTGCTAGCCACTCTTTGGCGGGCCACATGAAATGACACAACGGGCCAAATTTGGCCCACGGCCCCAGCTTTGGGCATCCCTGTTCTAGACGGTGGTTCAATTAGACAGGAGAGGTAGAACAAAGCAACACACCTTCGTCAGCCATTGGCGGTGAAGCCAACAATGAAGGCCCGTCTGTGGAATACAATGACCACGCTGATAACGCCTTCCTCCTTTATGACCCACATGAGAATCAAGGCGCCTCTGATAAAAAGGAAATTGAGTCTATATATCAGAGCTCGCTCCATTCATGTTTTATTAAAATGTTGTGCGTTCGCACGCCGCCCACAAAAATAGCAATAATGTTTCCTTCCACGCCTGGTCAGTGCGTTTGTGGCGTTGCGTTCAGATGAGTGAAGCTGTCAGATCAATAATCCCAGCCTTCAGTTCTGCGTTCTGCCACTTCTCCCCCATCGCGGCGGCGCGGGGTCATGTGAAAATTGGAGGCGACAGTGGAAGCAGCGTGTTGAATTGGCTGATTGGACTAAGCTGTCATGGCCCAGATCAGAGCTCTTTAACACCGAGGACTCTGGCGGGGAGGCAGCGCCCAAGGTGCTTTGAAATTTCGCTCGCTAAGACTTCATCTGATTCCACTTGCATTTAACACCTGATCCACCTGTAACATTTCATCTTGTGAAAAATTGTTGGTTTGAGTTGAAGCTGTGAAGAAATGTACTCAAGTTTTAGCATTAGTCACATTAGCTGTGTTAGCTGGACACAAACAGTATGTATCAACTGCAAGTATGCATCTGTTTTCTATCTCAAAATGTATGCATGATTGTAACTGTGTAGTTATATACTGTATGTATCCATGAAAGTGTATCTTGTATGTATGTATCAATGTACTGTACATTTGTACTGTATGTATACATTTATCTACAAAACCCAAAACCAGTGAAGTTGGCACGTTGTGTAATTCGTAAATAAAAACAGAATACAATGATTTGCAAATAATTGTCAACTTATATTCAATTGCAAAGACAATATATTTAATGATTGAACTGAGAAACTTGTTTTTTTCTTGCAAATAATCATTAACTTAGAATTCAATGGCAGCAACACATTGCAAAAAAGTTGGCAAAGGGGCATTTTTACCACTGTGTTACATGGCCTTTCCTTTTAACAACATTCAGTAAACATTTGGGAATTGAGGAGACCAATTTTTGTAGCTTTTCACGTGGAATTATTTCCCATTCTTGCTTGATGTACAGCTTAAGTTGTTCAACAGTCCGGGGGTCTTTGTTGTGGTTTTTTAGACTTCATAATGCGCCACACATTTTCAATGGGAGACAGGTCTGGACTACAGGCAGGCCAGTCTAGTACCCACACTCTTTTACTACGAAGCCATGCTGTTGTAACACGTGGCTTGGCATTGTCTTGCTGAAATAAGCAGGGGCGTCCATGATAACATTATTTGGATGGCAACATATGTTGCTCCAAAACTTGTGTGTACCTTACAGCATTAATGGTGCCTTGGGCACTAATACACCCCCATACCATCACAGATGCTGGCTTTTGAACTTTGCGCCTATAACTATCCGGATGGTTCTTTGCCTCTTTGTTTCGTGGGACATGACGTCCACAGTTTCCAAAAACAATTTGAAATGTGAACTCGTCAGACCAGAGAACACCTTTACCCTTTGCATCAGACCATCTTAGATGAGCTCGGGCCCAACGAAGCCGGCAGCGTTTCTGGGTGTTGTTGATAAATGGCTTTCACTTTGCATAGTAGAGTTTTAACTTGCACTTACAGATGTAGCGACAAACTGTAGTTACTGACAGTGGTTTTCTGAAGTGTTCCTGAGCCCATGTGGTGATATCCTTTACACACTGATGTCGGTTTTTGATGCAGAACCGCTTGAGGGATCGAAGGTCACGGGCATTCAATGTTGGTTTTCAGCTTTGCCGCTTACGTGCAGTGATTTCTCCAAACTCTCTGAACCTTTCTATAATACTATGGAGCGTAAATGGTGAAATCTTTAAATTCCTTGCAATAGCTGGTTGAGAAATGTCGTTCTTAAACAACTTACTCACGCATTTGTTGACAAAGTGGTGACCCTCGCCCCATCCTTGTTTGTGAAAGACAGCATTTCATGGAAGCTGCTTTTATACCCAATCATGGCACCCACCTGTTCCCAATCAGCCTGTTCACCTGTGGGATGTTCAAAATAAGTGTTTGATGAGCATTCCTCAACTTTCTCAATCTTTGTTTTGCCACTTGTGCCAGCTTTTTTGAAACATGTTGCAGGCATCAAGTTCCAAATGAGCTAACATTTGCAAAAAATAAAGTTTTCCAGTTCGAATGTTAAATATCTTGTCTTTACAGTCTATTCAATTGAATGTAAGTTGAAAAGGATTTGCAAATCATTGTATTCTGTTTTTATTTACCATGTACACAACGTGCCAACTTCACTGGTTTTGGGTTTTGTACATACAGTAGGTATGTATGTATCTGTATATAAATATGTATTTATGTATGCGTGTGTGTATGTTTCTGTAGATATTTATCGATGTATATACGTATCTATGAAAGTGTGTATGTGGTTGTATGGATCTATGTAGGTATGGATCTATATATCGATCATATATAGTAATAATTTACAATATAATAATAGAATCAATAAAAATACCAACATACACTAATACAAACACATGTGCATCTGTATGTTAGTTTGTATCTGTATATTTAAATAAGTTTCTATGAAGGTATGTACTGTGATGTCCTACTTAATAAATACCTCTCATAATTGATGTCACCATGACCACATCTGGAGAAATACACAGAAACACACTTGGCACTACTGGCCATTGAAGCACCTCAATAAAAAAATCAGTAAACGAACATCAGCATGTAAAATGAAAATAAATGTACAAACATATTAAACGTGAAAAAATGAAGAAATAAAACATTTGAACTCACCCATCGTAAGCCAGGGGTACCATTCGTAGTTGGTTGATTGGAAGTGGCGGAAAGACCCTTTCACTGGTCGGACCGACCTCGTCTCACGAGATCGAGCCTCTCTTGAAATGTCCTTCTTGAAAATGGCCTCGCAAATGTATATCTGCAACCTAATCAACGTTGTGCTCTCCTTAGCCAAGTGTGGATCCGATGCGGCTCTGTTGATTTGCAAAGCACTTCCTGCTCTCGCGACTCACAGCTTGTGATTGGATACTTACTCATATTTGTCATGTTCAACGTGTGGCAACTTCGGGAGGGCAACTGTCAACAACTCGTGATCTGATTGGCTATCGCAACTGTCTGTCAACTGCGGGGCACTGCACAGACCGCCCCATTGTTGATTCAAAAAGCCTCTGGCAGATTTTCATACAGGGCTGGCAACAAGCTAGCTGAATTATGATTGGATAAAAGCTCTAAAGTAAAAACAGCAACACTGTTTGGACTGTATGGCATGAAGAGAATATTATGAATGTATTCATATATTAAAAAAAAGTAAATTTGAAATGAAATTTAATTTTATCAATTTATGATCATGATTTATGTTAGGCCAGCAGATATGTTCCTGCTGGCCCTAACGGCCCACCACTGGTATGTATCTATGTAGGTATATATAGCCTATCTATGCAGGTATGTATCTATGTAGGTATGAGTATGTAGTTGTATATCAGGGGTGTCCAAACTTTTTCCACTGAGGGCCGCACACTGAAAAATCAAAGCAAGTGGGGGCCATTTTGATATTTTTTATTTCAAAAACCAATACAATATATGTATAACAAATATACATTTAGGTCTCCACTCAGGCAAAGGGTTTTGGTCAAAAAAATATTTAAAAAATAGTTGCTATTTAGTATTATTATTATTATTATTATTATTATTATTCGAGGTTTAAATCTCTAGATCAACATTAGGTCTATCTGTCAATATAACGTTAAAGATTTATGTTGTGTGCTCTTTTTGTCCAAAAAAATCCACTTTTTTATGGAAAAAACACAAAATATGCAATATTTTCACCCAATAAAAATTTGAAGTGGAATATTTGAGATTATATAATAATTGGAGCCTTAAAAAGGTCAATAACTCATAAAAACATTGATTTTGATTAATTTTTTTTTTTTTGAGCAATGACACTTAAAAAAAAAAAGTCCCACTAAAATGATTGGGGATCCAAAAGGGCCCCACTCATTAAAGTGTTAAAAAAATTAATTAAATTATAAGGTATATTGTTGTTTATGTTTTTTTGTTTGTTCGTTTTAGGCCCTTCTTTAAAAAATTTTTAAAAAAACAGCTTAGTTTTTTTATATGGCAAACACAAAATATGCAAAATTTTCCCCAAAAAATATCTCAAAGTGGAATATTTAATGTGATGTAATTGGAGCCTTGAATATGTCAATAATTCATAATGACACTGATTTTGATTCATTATTATTTTTTCAAGAAAGAAACAGCCTGCATGGCAGCTTTGTGTTATTAGAGTCAACATTGCAACATTTCCTTGTTACATTTCACCTGTTTGCTCTTTTATACCACTAATATTGTTTTGTTTATTTTGTTATCGTATTTTTAGAATGGGTCGTGGGGCCGTTAAAAAATTACCTGCGGGCCGCAAATGGCCCCCGGGCCTCACTTTGGATACCCTTGTTGTATATGAATCTATATCGGTATGTATTCCCTGTTTCCGTAGGTATATGTATGTATGTATGTGTGTTATATGTATGTGCAGAGGTATGATTTACATACATACTTACATACAGTATAAGTATGTATGCATCTATTAAAGGGAAACTGCGTTTTTTTTTTACTTTTGCCTATCATTTACAATCCCAAGCACATGTTTGTTTGTTTTAATGCATTGTAACTTGTAAACAAACACTAGCAAAAGGCAACTAACAAAGGAGGTGATGGGATTTGCTCTATTCCGACTAGAGTATAAAGCGCTTTAAAAAAAAAACAAAAAAAAACATCTAAAAGCCTCTATCAACGTGTTGTATAAGTTGTAAGTATATATGTAATGTAGTAAAAGGCACGTTAATAATAACATGTAATATTTACATATTTTGCTAATTTTTGGCATATGGCGGCGTATACATTTCACAGACGCATAACGATTGCTATTTCCTTTGGCAGACTTTGTAAGAGACAACAAAGACTATTTTGGGACAAACGATATATTTTTGATCCTGAATATAAAGAGGCTCTACATGTTTTAGAAGCTGTGTGCTGAACAGATTAAATGTTTGTCAAACACTAAGCACCCTGTAGCAGCATTGCTAAGGGCTGAACAAAAAATACAAACTACGAAAGTTAAAAAAAACATCTCTTACTGCACAATGTCTGCTCTCTTTGGGATGCCGACTGATGGGATGTTTATATCTTCCGTTTAGATTACTTAATCATAATCCGCACGCAGGTAAAGAGCACAAAAAAGGTGTCGCAAACGAACGTCTTTTCGTGTCTCTCTCGCCATGTATATGTATATGTATGTATATGTATGTATATATAAATGTATATATATATATGTATGTATAAATGTATATATAAATGTAAATCCATCCAATTTCTACCGCTTTTCCCTTTTGGGGGGGTGCTGGAGCCTATCTCAGCTGCATTCGAGGGGAAGGCGGGGTACACCCTGTACAAGTCGCCACCTCATTGCAGGGCCAACACAGATAGACAGACAACATTCACACTAGGCCCAATTTAGTCTTGCCAATCAACCTATCCCCAGGTGCATGTCTTTGGAGGTGGGAGGAAGCCGGAGTACCCGGAGGGAACCCACGCAGTCACGGGGAGAACATGCAAACTCCACACAGAAAGATCCCGAGCCTGGGATTGAACCCAGGACTACTCAGGACCTTTATATTGTGAGGCACATGCACTAACCCCTGTTCCACCCTGCATATGTATGTACATATAATATATACATATATAGATATACATATGTATATGTATATATATATATATATATATATATATATATATATATATATATATATATATATATATATATATATATATATATATATATATATATATATATATATATATATATATATATATATATGTATAAATATATACATACATATATATATACATGTATATGTATATATATATATATATATATATATGTATATATATATACATACATATATATATACATATATATATATATAAATATATATATATATATGTGTGTATATATATATATGCATATATATATGTATATATATGTGTATATACCAGGGGTGGGCAATTAATTTTTACCGGGGGCCGCATGAGCAACCCGAGCACTGCTGGAGGGCCACACTGACAATATTTCAATTCAATTTTGCTCAAATTATTTTTGATATACCGTAAGATAGATAATAATAATAATAATAATATTTTCATTTAACCTAACTTATCTTTATACAAAAGCAGATGGCTTTTGATGGTTTTATTTTTAACACTTTCTTACACAACACTTCCTGATGTATATTACAATACAAAAATTTCAATTTCTGTCACTTTATCCTGCATCCTCTTTGTTGTAAAACCTTTATTTAACCAGATAAGAAAACGTTGTGAACGTAGCACGCCTGTAAGGTGATTGGCGAAGAAGGAGGAAGCGTTGCTGTTGCGGAAATGAGGAGTGAGGATTGGTTTTCCTTTTGGAAAGAACGAGATAAGTTGAGCTGTGTTAGTATAGCATGCTCAATAAAAGTTTAAAAAGTGCATCAGACTTGGTGTGCACTTCTTCTGGACGCTACAATTGATGTCAGAAGTGGGATGAAATGCCTCCCAGTTCGCCTTGCCATCAAACCTGGGAGTCTTCATTGAGGGCGGAATTCCCCCCGTGGCAAGCAGCGTGGCTGCACCTGTAAACGCTCTCTCTCTCTCTCTCTCTCTCTCTCTCTCTCTCTCTCTCTCTCTCTCTTTGCGGCGAGCTCCTCACGTGGCACGTACCTCCCGATGACGTAGCACACAAACAGTGCAGTATGCGCAAAGTTTTACTTCTGCCACCAATTGTAGCGTCCAGAAGAAGTGCACATCAAGTCTGACGCTCTTTTTAAACTTTTATTGAGCAAGCTATACTAACACAGCTCAACATATCTCGTTCCTTCCACACGCACGTCTCCTCACTCCTCATTTACACAACTCAAGAAGACAACATCTACTTCAGCAGGTCGTTACACTATATTCTTTAAACACAGCAACGTGTGTACCACAAATAAGCACACAGCTTTACCTTTACTTGTCTTGTTGAAAACACGCCATTCGTCATCAACTTTTCTCTTTTTAGCGTTTCGGGGATAACCGCAGTGCGCCTTCCCTCACAGGACATACGCACATATAACACTTTTCAAAATAAAAGCAGCACAGTTGTATTGCACGCACGACAAAGATGTTTTTTTAAATTTATTTTGTAATTTGAGATTGCCGCTGCGCGCACGAGCATACATCCACACGGAAGTAATACAAATAACGCTTTTCAAAACAAAAGCAGCACCGTTGTATTGCACACTCGAAATAGATGCTTTTTAAAATTTATTTTGTAATTTATAATTGGCCTCACGCGGGCCGGACAGGGACGTACAAAGGGCCGGATGCGGCCCGCGGGCCGCACAATGCCCAGGTCTGGTATATACTGTATACATATATATATACAGTATATATATATTTTTTAATATATATGTATTTATATATGTGTATATATGTGTGTATATGTTTATAAATATATGTTAATATATATATACACATATATATACATATGTATATATATATGTGTGTGTGTGTATATATATGTATATTAATGTGTATACATATGTATATATATATATATATATGTGTGTATATATATGTATATATATATATATATATATATATATATGTATATATGTGTATGTATATGTATATATATGTTTTTGTATATACATACATATGTATACATATGTATATACCGTATTTCCTTGAATAGCCGCAGGGGCGCTAATTACTTTAAAACATCTTCTCACTCCTGCGGTTACCAAAACCATGCGGAATGAGCAAGCATGCTCTAATTATTTTAAAACCTCTTCTCACTCCGGCGCATACCTTATCATTAAAAACACATTTAATAAAAAAAACGTTATTATGATCTTACCTTTACTTGTAGATGGGTCCTTGTGCAGCTGCTTCTGATCAAAGGCAGTCTTTCTCATCTTTCTTCAATTTTAAAAGTCTCTGGAGATATTCCTTTAATTATTACCTCCTGCTTCGATTGAAAGTCCAGTTTAGAAAACGGTTTTATTTTAGATATGTAATCCTCCATGTTAAAAGTGCAAGCAAACAATTGCTGCATGCTTGCTGCTTGTTGTCTTCTTCTGCAGTACCTGTCTCCTGCAGTACTGGTAGTCGCAAGAAGGATCACTAGCGCCCTCTACCACCTGGAGGCGGGAGTCATTTAATGACTCATATTTGACCCGGCGGAAGTGCCAAGCATGCGCTAATTATTTTGCGAAACGAGTTTGACCCGGCTGTAATTCTAGGCAGGCGAATACTATATTCCCGGCGCCAATTCAAGGAAATACGGTATGTATACATAAGCATGTATATGTATGTATATATATATATATATATAT
>NC_084733.1:70183526-70186026 GCF_033978785.1 Entelurus aequoreus | reverse complement strand
ATGTATTAATGTTTTCATACCATTGATGATGATGAAAATAATGTACATGTAATTTAGAAAAAATTAACTGCGTAAGGCATATGTTTCATGTTAATTATTGTTAAACGAAATATTTTGTGATATTTATGTATTAAACATGTAACAAAACATGTTCACGTTTTTTTTCCCTCTTGAATCAACATCAACATTATTTTCAAATGTTTTGTTTTCAGTAATAATAATAATAATTATAATAATAATAATAATGATAATGATAATAATAATAATAAAGCCATCAAGAAAATTTATTTTTTGAATCAAAACGAATTTTATCAAGTTAAATTTGGGAGAGTTTTCAGCAGGTTGACAGAGAAATGTTCACCAAAATCAGTGTTTGTGTTCAGCCATGAAAAAGATGACATTTCCAAAATGTAAATAGACCTTTTTTTTATGACCATTTTAGGTTTATTTTTAAGACCACCCTTAAGTAAGACATTGATTTTATGCTCTTGATCACTCTAAGTTTATATTTTTTTTAAATATATATATTTTTTATTTTGTAAAAATAAATGCAGATTAAACAAAATAATAAGAATAATAAAGCAGTCAAGCACGTTTATTTTTTGAATCAAAACGAATTTTATCAAGTTAAATTTGGGAGAGTTTGACAGTTGACAGAGAAGAGTTCACCAAAATCAGTACTTGTATTCAGCTATGAAAAAGATGACATTTCCAAAATGTAAAATGACTTTATATGACCATTTTATGTTTATTTGTTGTTAAGACAACCTTTAAGTACGCATTGATTATATGCTCTTGATCACTGTACGTTTATATATATATAAAAATAAATTCAGATGAAACAAAATAATAATAATAATGTTAAAGCAATCAAGCAATGTTCTTTTTTTGAAACAAAACGAATATTATCAAGTTAAATTTGGGAGTTTCCATGCACTTAATGCTGATGATGCAGCAGGTTGACAAAGAAAAGTTCACCAAAATCAGTATTCGTGTTCAGCCATGAAAAAGATGACATTTTCAAAATGTAAAATTACTTTTTAATGACCATTTTAGGTTAAGACCACCCTTAAGTAAGACATTGATTATATGCTCTTGATCACTGTAAGTTTATATTAAAAAAATAAATGTTTGTTTTTATTTTGTAAAAATAAATGCAGATGAAACAAAATAATAATAATAATAATAAAGCAATCGAGCACATTTCTTTTTTGAATCAAAACGAATTTTATCAAGTTAAATTTGGGAGTTTTCATGCACTTAATGCTGTCATGCTGGTGATGACAAAGAAAAGTTCACCAAAATCCATATTTGTGTTCAGCCATGAAAAAGATGACATTTCCAAAATGTAAAATTACTTTTTTAATGACCATTTTAGGTTAGACCACCCTTAAGACATTGATTATATGCTCTTGATCACTGTAAGTTTATATTTAAAAAATAAATATTTGTTTTTATTTTGTAAAAATAGATGCAGATGAAACAAAATCATAATAATAAAGCAATCAAGCACATTTCTTTTTTTTAATCAATACGAATTTGATCAAGTTACATTTGGGAGAGTTTGACATTTGACAGAGAAGAGTTTACCAAAATCAGTATTTGTATTCAGCTATGAAAAAGATGACATTTCCAAACGAAAACGAACCTAAAATTGCCATTAAATTTTTTTTTAATAAAAAATCACTTCTGGGAGTTTTTTCATGCGCTCTTTACGCACGCGCAGAAGGAACAGAAGATGATTTTTTGCCGGAATCCGATATCCCGATATTGTCCAACTCTTTAATTACCGATACCGATATATACAGTCGTGGAATTAACACATTATTATGCCTAATTTGGACAACCAGGTATGGTGAAGATAAGGTCCTTTTTTTTTTTAAATTAATAAAATAAAATAAAATAAATAAATTAAAAACATTTTCTTGAATAAAAAAGAAAGTAAAACAACATAAAAACAGTTACCTAGAAACTAGTAATTAATGAAAATGAGTAAAATTAACTGTTAAAGGTTAGTAATATTAGTGGACCAGCAGCACGCACAATCATGTGTGCTTACGGACTGTATCCCTTGCAGACTGTATTGATTTATATTGATATATAATGTAGGAACCAGAATATTAATAACTGAAAGAAACAACCCTTTTGTGTGAATGAGTGTAAATGAGGGAGGGAGGTTTTTTGGGTTGGTGCACTAATTGTAAGTGTATCTTGTGTTTTTTATGTTGATTTAATAAAAATTAAATTAAAAAAAAAAAACGATACTGATAAAAAAAAAACGATACCGATAATTTTCGATATTACATTTTAAAGCATTTATCGGACATCTCTAGTGTTTAGTATTATTAAAAAAGGCCTCAAGTGCCAACATCACAACCACCGCGATGATGTTTGAATGCAACAACAACAACAACAACAACAACAACATTTCTTACAAATAAAACTATTTCCTATCCCCACATCACGTGACGCTCCTCCTGCAGGATCCGCTCATCTGAGC